>NW_009952893.1:3385472-3391994 GCF_000747805.2 Chaetura pelagica | reverse complement strand
TGAGTGAGCTGCAGGTGTTGCTCAGTGCAAATCTCAGCTGCTGCTTGGATGTAGTGCTTCTCCACTAGTGCTCTGAGCCCAGCCAGGGCACACATGGGGTGGAGCACTCCCAGGACCTGCTGTGTGATCACAGCCCTACCACGAGGGGTGGCACAGTTGCCTTCTAGTAGTCTGAAAAGTTCTCTTCCTTTTTATTTTAATTTTTTTCCTCTCTTTTTTTAAGCACTTAAGCCCAACTGCTAATGGAATGTCATGATTTTAAATAATTTACATTTCCATCTGGTTTGAAAAACACCAGGTGGAGATTGCAGATTAGGATGAGTCTAAGTGGAAGGAAATGTTTGTTTAAAATATTAAAGCTAAAAACAAACATTTATGTGAACCACATTTTTGCTGTCCATTGCACTCTGTTCTTGTATCTCCTCTACCGTCACTTTAAATGTGCAAAAAGTGTTTTGCTTTTCATTGGATGCTTTGCACATGTTGCTTATCATTATGGTCAGGAGAGAGGAGGCCTGGGTGGGGTGCAGGAGTGAGAGAGAGCCCACACTGAAGGATGAAGGAATGAGGGATTGAAGGATTTCTTCAACATGCTTCTTTGATAATTAAATTTGTTCCTTTCTGCTTTCCTACTGGCCTTGCTAACTTGCTTGCATCCAGGTAGAAATAAATTTGAAGTTGGTTTGCATAAGGGTAATTTTAAGGGAAAATCTGCAGCTTCCAAAGACTGACAAGAATTTTGTTAGGGCAAAGACTGAAGGTTTGCTGGTGCACAAACCAAAGTGCCCACAAGGACAGGAACTTTCCTTCTCTACCACTTACCAGCTGGCAAGCTTTTATTTAAAATGGGGGATACTGAGCTGTGGTTTGTAAAACTGCTTCTGTTTGTGGTTTGTTTAACTGCTTCTGATACTTGATCCCTGCTCCTTGGCTGCTAGTCCTTGATGGACTTTCCCAAGTACAGCATGCAAACATGACTCACGGTGAGGACCTTTGATAACAGCACTGTGCCCAAAGCTGCAGCTCCACCCTGTCCCCTGTACTTTGAAAGAGTTCCAGTCATGAAACTACATCTTATAGGCATCTTAAACCCTGCTCTTCTCCCCCAGCTAAAATTGTTTAATTTCAGTTCTCTAGAATTGGGATGCTTTTCATTTTGAGTAGAAAGTGCAGAGAATTCCTAGAGGGTATGTGCCTTTGTATGACATGATTCAATATCACACCTGAATTGTAGTGATAGGATGTAAGGCTGAAGTTTCCCTTTCCTGTAAAAAACTGCTGGTACACCTTTACAGAATTGATCAGTGAAAACCACCAGTAACACAGTTAAGGCTGCATGAGGAAAGCTGTATTTAAATCAAATCAATTAAATATAGACCAATTCCTGATTCGCAGATGCCAATGGATCAGAGACAACTATTTCTACCAGCCTGGAATCTGAGACTGATTTACTTACTATTAGTAAAAAAAACTACTCCAGCTGCTCTGACCTCTGTCCAAAGATTGCTATGTTGCTTTTCACTGCCCGTATGGATAGTCCACATTGTCCTCATTGAGAGTTCTGTTAGGACATAAAAACTCTTTGCTACTTTGATAATATTTGAAAAAAATAGAAACAGAGCACTGGATTTTGTTTGTGACCCCCATTGCCCTAAGACACTACCAGACAGCTGAAGACTGAGGTAGACACTGAAAGTTATAAAATCTCTTGGTAAATCTCAAGTGTAGTTTATGGTGGCTATAAATGGAACCATGATCCAAAGGACCAAAGTGGGTTTTTTTGTGATACACAAAATACCAGAACAAATTTTTTTTTTAGGATTTGACTCCAAAACCCACTAGTCTTAAAGTCTGCTGAACAATTAGTTTGTACTAGGATAGATAAATACCAGGATAGCTGAATACTAGCATAGATAAATACTGTCTGCAGAAAGGTTACATGGATTTACCAAAGGATAGAATGTAAGCAGCTTTTAATTTTTTTGAGTTTATAATAGAGCAAACTGACAAGTATAAAGCAATGGATGTAATTCATTACAACTTAAAGATTTACTGTTTGGAGAAGATTCATTTTCCATGATCAAAAAGGCAGATGCTGCTCCTGAAGTGTTCACTAGAAAAAGTTTGGTAGGGGAAAGATGAGCGAAGAATGTAAATGGTTATTTTTCACACCATAGGTAGCTGCAAACAGGTGTGTTGTACAAATTAGTGTTGAGTCACTCTTTATACTGGTACCTCCAAAGGAGGCATATTTGTAAAATGTAAACATTTGCCATTTATAATAAAGCAAAATATCTTACTAATACCAAAAGGAGAATGAGGCTATTTTTAAGGTGGGACAAGAGTTGCAAATGCCTTTGGTGATTTAATGTACTGTAGCATTGGAAGTATGATGCAGGTTAATGTTTTCAGGGATTAGTAAATACCAATTACAGATCAGGAAAATGACATGATTTTTGTAAGAATCAAGAAATGTCAGTATTCAAGCCTTGAAAGACGAGTGACAACCCAGCATCCCTAGATAAGCTACAGGAGCCTTTTTGTCCTGAATTGCTATTTGGATATTGCATATTATGGTCAAGTCTAGATTCTCTTTTAATCATTTCATTCCTTGACCCAGGGACGCTGTCTCTTGACCGTGAGGGGCATAGGGGTTATCTTTAAAGATGATGTTAGTTTTCCTCCTACATCCATTATTCTTATAAACATCTTTTACCATACTTCATTAACAGTAATCCCCTGTGCAGTCTTTGCAGTCAGAGGCAAAGCTGAGAGCTCTTCATCTGTACACATGAAAGAACCTGCATTTTGTATATTTGCATCTTATGATTCTCCAATATTGCAGTAGGTGACTTTAAATGACTTTCTTCTTGTTTCCGTCCCATGTGGGAAAAAAAAGTAATCGCACAAAAATACTCTCTAAACAATATCATTAAAGGTAAGTAAACTAATAACACATAGATTTTAGTGTTTGCTGGTTTGTGTCAGCGTCTGGTAATACAATGAATAATTCATATCAAACTAGTAGAATGTAACATTTACATAAAATAATACTTTGCAAATTTATGGTAAGTACTAATTACTTGCCTTATTTGCCATGACTATGATATTAAATATTCATAAAAATGTGATTATTTCTTTGATTTGGCAGGCATTTAGATTTCTCTACAGCTTTTCACACTGCTAATTTTAATCCAGTAAATTATCTGGAAGAAAACAGTATGCAGCCTAAAAACTGTTCAAAATTCACTCCAACATTGAGCACATTATGGATGTAATGATCCATTACAACCAAACTTCAAGAAGGTCTTGCAAGAAAACTGAGAATTAAACAAAGAAATATGGAGACCATCATCATTATTTATCAGATATATTTATTAATAATTTAGAATTTTATATATATTGAGAAACTTTTAAAGAATTAGATCTGCTTTTAGATGTTTGATTTTCGTGAAGTTAAGTTTTCTTAAGTTATTTCTGTGTTAAATCTGTTGCTCATCTTTATTTTTCGTGTATTTATATTTTAACCTGTTAAAGAATCTGAATTCTGTCTTTTGAATATGACAGACATATGCTTTTTTTTAACTGTTACTTAGAAAATAATCTTTGTGAACATCAACTGGGATTGTGTGATATATAGTATTAATACCACTTGGCCCTGAAGTGTGTATATGAATGTGTGTGTGTATACATGTGTATACATTGACTCCAAGGCTTTAAAGCAACTTACAGAATTAAAGCTTTATCTCTATCTGTGAATATTTAATATCTATTCCTGTCTCTCTGTGTGTAATGTGGATGCATGTAAATCTATCACATTTTAATTAATAAAAATAAAATACCTATGACTATGTACTACAAATACACTGTATATGTGCCCCAAAATGAAGAGAAGTAAGTATATGAATCAGAAATGGAGGTTCTTAGACCACTCATGCTTAGATTATTTTCCTGCATTGTTTGCATTCCTCTCTGTTGTTTCTAGCAGCAAAGGAATAACTAGTCATCTCAAAAAAGGTAGTATAAACAAATACAATAATCTGAAGGTAACAATAGCAAAAAAACGAATCAGTGAACTTGTGTGTATAAAGATTTACAAGATAGAATAATAAAGAATTTTAATATTAGAGATATACTGTCTTTATATAATTCACGCAACATGTGATATATAACTGTACCTGTAGAATTATCTTTGCAACATTTATAAATCAGCAGAGCCTGTTCTTGCTCCTGTTTATTTTATTTTCCTTACAAATTTTGCACTAAAGAAGGTGTGTTGCCAACACACCTACTTCTCAGCCATGTCATGGCTTGCTATCCAGGGGTAGCTCCAAGGTATCCCTGGAAGATGTGACTCCTTCCCTGGACACTTGTCCAATTAAAACTTTGCTGCTTGTGAAGCTTACATTAGTCATGTGTTAACCTTTCAAAGATACATAAACCTTTTACAGTCTTTGAATAGAAGTGAAACTAATGAGTAGTGGCTTGTGAGCAGCATCAGTAACCATATGTAAAAATACAAAGTTCCTTTATCACTGCTTAAAATAAACATTTGGAAAAGCTTTTGAAATATCAATCTGCTTCTTTGCTGTACAAATAAGGAATGTGAAACGAAATGTAACTTTGTTAAGTCTAAACACAAGACAACAAATTTTGCCTTTGGTCTTATGCAGCTCAGCCCTGCATATGGGCTTGTGGGATCTTAGCAAGTCATGCAGGTTGCTGGAGGAAAATTAGGGCTCCAGAGCTGCATCTGCCATCATATCAATAATGCCCTGGGCTTGGGATATGTCACTTGAGCACTCCAGCAGTGAAATCTCTGAGGATCTTTTCCCTCATGGCAGAAGGCGGGCCAGGGCTGGGTCATGTGGTGTTTGCCCTGTGCTGATGCCAAGTGCCTGTGGAGAGATCCATTGCTCCCGATTCTGTCTGTACCCAGGGCCACGGCTTGGTAACTGTCCCCGGAACATCTCTCTGCTATATCCCCATGGTTACATGCTGCCACTATCTCTACAAGAGGATTTTAAAGGGCAGAGGCATCTGATAAAATTTATGCTCAGCAGACCACTTGGTTTTGAGGGATGCTATGTAAAGATGTCTTCTCCATAGCTAAGTCAAAGAAATATCAAACGGGTAAAATGAATCTAAAAAACATGCATATAAAAACCCCAGCACCTTCCTGTCCAGGAATAGAGAGGGAATGTGTACCTCAAGGGACACACTCTGCATTTATTCTGCTGCCAGTTCAGTAAATCCAGGGTCCTGCATGCTTATCTGAGTGGAGTTCTTTACCTTAAATAATTCTGTGAGCTAGTAGCCCTAATTTCCATGTTGGGAGGAAAAATCCATCTGAAAGCTTGCTCCAGAAGGTTTTGTATGTACAAATGCTAGCTCCTTGTCACCTGTGAATACACCATGTAATTAAACTTCTGAAATAGTACACTTACTGAAATGTCTTTTGTAAGTGAAATGAAATCCTTTGTTTGTACGTGTTTTGACATCGTGAAATGCGGACAAACGAAGCACAGTCTTGAAATCCCCAGGGTAGCTCTAATGGAGCCTCTTCTGGTTGCTTTGTACTAGTCTCAGAGGTGAAAAAAGAGTTCATTTAAAAATAAGCATTTCCCTTATGTCAAGATGAGAAACTATTGATTTGTATTTGTATTCTCCAACAAAAATCACTGATCCCTTCAAAAGGGAATAGAACCTCTGTGTTGCAATCCTGCGAGCTGTGTAAAAGAGGCCGCATGTTCAAAGTCAAAGGGAAGCCAGGGGAAAATGGCATAGAGGAGGTCAAAGCAGTTCACATGGCTTATCGGCAGCTGTTTGCACCATATGACAGATCTAAAGGCAACTATGGGGCTGTCTGTACAATATGTGGAGCTTACCAGAGATATAGAAGCTGCTGCTATAATGTCATTTCCTATAAAAAAAAAAAAAAGTTGGTAAAGTTGGCACCATGTTTTGTGGACTGCAGTGCTGATAGTAGCCTTAATTCATGATCTTAATTCCAACAAAAAGAGACAAGGAAGTGGAACTGGATGTTTACTTTACATGAAGTTCTCTGAGAGCATAGCTACTGGCATCACTTTTGTTCTGCTCATCTCTAAATCTGTATCACAGCCTGTTCTGCTTTGATTTTCTCATATCAGAAATGCAAGAATTGAAAAGAATTTGCACATGTTGTTGCCCTTTCAGTTGTCTGAAGGCCATTTGGGTTCACCTGTCTGTCTGATTGCAACATAAGGTTAGCTGGTAAGAGTGAAAGAAGATAGGTGGAAAACCAAAACCAAATTGTGTTAATTAGCCATGAAGTGGGGCTTGTAGATGACATAAGAAAACCATTAAATCTATTCTTTCAACATGATTCTTAAAATTGCTAACTAGCTATTTTTCATAATTTTGTCACAGCAGGCAGAAAGGTGGATAGAGGGAGTAAAATGAGATAGGAACTTTGAGGATGTTGAAAACTTTTCTACTTAATTCGGTGAATGTTGAAATATATGTTGTTTAAAATTGTTC
>NW_009952893.1:3378531-3385428 GCF_000747805.2 Chaetura pelagica | reverse complement strand
GTATAAAATTATGTTTCATTGCCTAAATTGAATCATTAATCTCCAATTCTGGAAACTTATTTACACAACATTTAGTCACCTGAATAACATCATTGTTACAAGCAGAACTACTCAAGTTCATCAGGGTTCCTGAGCCTGGTGTGTTCTCAGTATCTAAGATTCTGATCTGCATAATCCCCCTCGTCTGACTCTGGAGGCTGATACTTTTATGCACAGTCTGTGAGGTAGATAGCTCATACAATTCTGAGATTAAATGCCCTGTAGAAATAGTTAATTTATTTCAATGTACATTACCACTACATATCAAGAAGCATACCAGAGCCCATCTTGTGCTGTCCTGCTGGAAAGACAATCTGCCACAAGTCTGGACTTTAAGGGATCATTTTGAGAAGTGTTGGAATTGCTATACGCAGAAATAGATGTGTTGCAAACTTCAATCACTGTAGGAAACCTGTTAGAAAATGTGGCTGCTCAGTTAATGAATCTGGAGAGTCAGATGGGCGTATTGAAAGAAGATTGAAACGCACAGATACTGAATTTCCACCTGAGGAGCTCAGCATGACATTTGCCAAGTTCATGAAACATTATTTAAATGTCTTATTTTTAACTTATGCCCCCATCACTCCACTTGAGATATCTTCTTCATCTAGAGAGACAGGGTGAGATCTAGGGAATGTAGCACTTGTCCTTTCTTGGTAGTGCTTTTTTATAGGAACTTCCATCCCAGAAATAACTTGTTGGAGTTATTATTATTCCCTTTTTTTTTTTTAGGGAATAAACAGCTTTCAAAATTGCAGTGGATTCCTATGTCTAGATTGACCAGGACTGTCCTTGCCATAGAGTTTCTGCAACTTCATCTATGTGGATGCATATGGAAGAAAATAAAGATAGGACTTGCCAGTTCCAATAATTAGGTCCAGCTGACACGTACAATTTTCTTCTGCACCCTGAAGTCCTCTGGTGGTGAAAATTCTCTTTAGCTATAGACTCTTTGAGAACTGATCTTGAAACCTTGGGCTCATAGTCTACAGCTTTATGAGTTGCAACAGTGCTTGTTCTTTCACCACTAACCTCAAGTTCCTCCAAAGAGAAGAATGGATCAGCATTTTCAGAGACAGGAAAATAATGGCTTCCTGGAATTTTTGGTATTGTTTAGTAAAAGGCATATAGCTGAGACAGATTTCTGACATATTACATACATTTAAAAAGACAGTTGGCTGAGAGAGGCTTTTTGTTTTCAGATTTTCCATTATTAAAAATAGTATGGAAACCAGGAAACTGGTGCAAAGGAGAGTCTTTGTCCAAATAGATTTATTTAAAGGGAACAAATACAAAGAGGATAGATTTAATCTCAATAAGTTGAGCACACTTTTATGCATGTATCTAACAACTAAACACAGTGAAGATGGATTCTGAACATGCCTATTTATAAACTAATAGAGCTGTAATGCAAATTATTTAAAAAGCAGCCAAATAGATATGAAAAACCTTTATTGTCTGAGACAAAAGAATGCAGAAACTTCGTGTAACATGCAGGAGAATACAATATTTTGGCTTATATTGGTGGAACAGAATTAAGCTTGGACCCATCAAAACACAGATATCAAGAATATTAAATTAGTGATACTCAAAAGATGAAGTACATTGTATGCGGGGAGATAATCCTATGTGCTGAAGAAAGTAAAAGGAGGTGGGGCTTTATGTGTATAAGTGGAAATTCTTTTTAACAGTATTTCAGCACCTCTGCTAGTGTAGGGTTGTATCAGGAAAAGCTGCACAGTAATTGCAATCAATATTATTTTACAGTTTCTGCTAGAAGAAGCTCTAGTATACTGATTTTCCTTTCTTTTTTTTTTTTTTTCTGGATGTCCTAAGTTATATGTAAAATATATTTATAATGTAAACCATTTGAATGACTGGAGGACTCTGCTGATAAAGACACAGAGTGCATATTCTGCCGCAGAGGTCTTTATACTGCGGAATTGATGGCTGATTACAAAGCAGCCTGAAGATCTAATTACAATTGGCAACCAGGAGATGAGGGAAGACTGCAGACAATTTTCCTCTATTTTTACACACAGTCCTTGTGGCATTCACATTGCTTTCAATAAGCCTGCTTCTGGCAAAAATCTGTCAATGATGGTAATCGTCTGGATGACTGACTTTGGAGGGGCTGTGATCCTGACCTTTGCTCTTGTACTCGTCACCGTCATCAGCGCCGTCACTAGGCAGTAATTGCAGATTGTTAATGATGATGCCATTGATAATGCATTTTTGTTTGTGTTAACTGGAAGCAGGTTTTGCTGGGCTCAACTCTGGAGGATGATGAAGGCTAAGAAGGAGGAAAGGTATGGCTGAAGTAAGAAAGGCAAACATTTTGTGAGTGCCATTCTGGTACGTCTACCCTATTTGGTACATAATCAAAATAAGTAACACTTCTGTTTGAGAAGGAAGGCATATAATTCAAAGTCTGATTAAAAATTAGGTGAAGATCCTACAGCTAAATGGTGCTCTCTTATGCACCAGCTCTCCATTGCACCAGCCGGTGAGTAATATCACAGTTGTGTAATAATATTGGCAGCTCACCAGTGAAAGCAGGTCATGAATGTTGAATAGGGCCAAAATACCAGTGTAGATACTTCGGGAAGATGTGCCCTGTGAAGGCAGAGGAGTGTAACTGGAGGGCGTGGACTGAGGATATATAGGATTCTCCAGAAATTATGTGATCTGGATTTTTCTTCCAAAAGTTGTAATAATCTCAGGTTTGGTACTTTATTTTCATCATAGACAGGAAGAATTATATCCTATGTCTTGTTTTTGATTTGTAGGAAAATTTAAAATTTACATATTAGACTTTATCATCTGGATAGATAAGACTAAATATCACAAAAGTTTGTGTGAGATTAATGCTTGTCTAAGTGTTTCTTTAGCCTTCATGTTCTTTCTGGAAATTCAATGACATAAAGAAAAGTGGTTTGTACTCTTCTGCTCTTCACTGGAGGAGCCTCATCACTGCTGGAGCTGAATGCTGAGCAAAGTGGTTCAGAGAAACCAGAACTTCTCATGGAAACAAAAGTTTTGAGCCTTGAGTAAAGGAGAATCATTCTCCATGGTAGAAAACTGAATGGCTGGAAACCTCACCTGGCATGTGGGAAGTTTTCGTACTGCAAAAAATGTTGCCAAACTTCATACCCAATTGCCAGGCAGGAATTACTGCTTCTAGTTTTTTGGTTCTTTTGCCTGATGTCAAGTTGCATTAACTCCTACCCAAACACATGCACATTCTTCTGTTGCACTATACCATGGGTACAAACATCAGGCACACTCAGTGTCAAATGCATAGACTTGTCTGTGACAAGGTATGTGGTGATTACTCTTGCATAGGCCCTTAAAGTGGTATCTCCTAAAAATTTAAATCTAATTAACTCAATGAGTTTCTGCCAAAAGTTGCCCTGAAAACCAGAGGAACACAATCAGAAGTGAAAATTCTGCTGTAAAGTGATACCTAACTTAAAACTTCATTGTTTGTGTTGTTAAAGGACCCTCCAGTATAGTCTCATTCAAGGGGTGACTTGGTTCAAACTGTCATGTTTCTAGAAGTTTATGGTATTCTTAAAAAATGTGCTGCTGCCTTGTAGCTCTCACTAATGGCAAGATGAAGCAGGTAGAGTCATGCTTGGAGCTGAAGTTGGGACCTCGCAGCGAAATGTGCCTCTAATGTGCTCATGGTTTAGGTCAGCTCTGAGTTCTTGTGATCTCATACAAGTGAAAGTCTTCATCATCTAGCTGTGTTTCAGCAGTCCTTATGAAACAGTTGATCTCATCTCATTTCTATGAGCCTGGTCCCACTGCAAGAGAAAGGCAGTTTCAAAGGATGATAGCTCTGCTGGCAAGTCCTGGAAGCCCAGAGATGCCAAAGGTCATGATACATGGGATGCAAACACTTTCCCTGGAGCCTCTCCCGAGAAAGAGATTACATTGTGTTGGTCAGAAATTCCCTTGTCACTCATATATGTCACTCATACCTCTTTGGATAAATGAAGGGATTTCATTAATACAGTGTCTTTCAAGAGCAGTTAATTCACATTCAAGTAATTCGGCCAAATTAGTTTATCCTTTAACTCTACTGCTTTGTTCAGCTGGCACCATATTTGAGTTTGGTCCAATTTCTTTAAAACTTGAACCTGCAAGACAAATTTCAATTATACTCAAATCAATTCTGGCAGAACCTGCATATATTTTTGTCTCAATACAGGTAGGAGGATGATTGTCCCTCCTCTGATATTTAGGGGCCTTGTCAGCCTATCAGGATACCTACTAAAAATTGTCTCCTGTGTTATGCGAGCTTTTGAAGTGAAGTTAAAGTTGTGCAGTCATATATAATAATAGCCAGTTTCTTGGCCAAACCTGTGCAGATATTCCTGAGACGACCTTATACTGGAGCTTGTCTTTATGTGGACGGTAAAAATAGGAATAGTGACAGCAAACAAAGGTAAAAGGCCATTATCTCTCACCTTGTACATATATTCATGTTAATACCTTATTGCCAAGTCACACACAACCTGGTTTTCTAGGGGAACCTTTCTCCAGACTGGAGCTTACATTCACCATTTAAACTGACATAGTGCTTCCCTCTCCTCCATGGAAATGGTTTTATTACATGAACACCTCATAACTTATGGTGCTGAAACCTATTTTTTTGCCAGTGGATCCCTGAGCCCTTTCCAAATGTAACACAGTGTTAAGCAGGTATCAGCTAATATAACACCATGAACAACATGAAGAGCCTTGGCTTGCATTTCCCACATAGCCTAGTCCGGAATTGCAGTGGTTCATTGTTCTTACTACAGGAAACGTAAATTATTGCAGGACACCTCACCTACCTTTTGTAATGATGGTTCATAAATACTTATTTTTTGTTTGGGCCACAACTTAAAATGGAGTAAGCCCCCCTAAAATATTCCACACACATCCTATTTTAATGAGGCCTTAAAACTTATGAGTACAGGAGAAAAGCAAGGTAGTGCACTTAGCTAGACCACTGATTAAATTAAGCCATGAAATTACTGCCTATTATGAAAAATGCATGCTCATTTTACTGTTATCTCTTTTACTCTCTTCCTCTGTGCTTGTGTATTACATCTGTGTTGTCTGGTCATAAACCTGGCTTGTAAACTCTTGGTGGAGGCATCTGTCTTTATTATGGCTTGTCACAGACCTTGCAGTGATCCTTGCTCTTGACAGGCACATCTTTGCACAAAGGTGATGCAGAGTATCTGTAATGCATCTCTCAGAAATGACCCTACCACACCACAAAACTCTCCTGCCTTTCTCATTCAAATACTGAACCATGAGAAGATGCCCAGTTATCTCCCTCCGTCTCCTTCAAACCACTCGGTTGGTCTAACCAGATCGTGCCATAGTTTTGCTCCTCGTTGTCCTCCCAGGACTAATAAGTGGCACTTCAGAAGATGGCAAATACTTCTCACTGTGCAGCTAGATGATTATGCAGTGCTGTACCCAGGAAACACTTATTTTCTAGGAGATGCCAATGTTATTCAGCGACACTGAAATAGTAATAAGGCCTGTTTGTTTGTTTGTTTGTTTGTTTTTTAAATGATGCATGTATGAGCACAGAGCAGAGGTGTAAAAGGTACAGCCATGTTCTTCCTACAGTGTCACCCCAAGGACATTGGAAACAGAAGTGTGTTCCTCACGTGTTTGTTGTTGGTTTTTTTTGGTGAGGTTTATCCTTTGCAATGGTTTTGAATATTCAGCCAACCGTTCAGTGCTCCCCACCTTCCTCTGGGTGTTTGGAAAAGCAGGCTCTTCACAAGCAGCTGTTCGTTGTGGTGCCGCCAAGGTCCTTTGCTGCATTTCCAGTGCTGGAATTCAGCATTACCAATAATTTATGTATGTGTATCTTCACAAATGTCAAAAATAAACCCTTAAAAATCCGAACCTGCCCTCCAAAGGTTTAAATATTTCAATATAGCATTTAAATGACTTTCTTTTGTCCTAAATTCCTTAGTATTTTTTTGTAAGAACAGGTTTAATCAGTAAGTATATGCATTTGAGAAATAGGCAGTCATATGAGTTTTGCTGAGAATTAAGAAGATATTTGTTATCAACAGGAAAAACACATTCTCCATGAAGAATTTAAACAAAATAGAATAGAATAGAAACCCAAACATCATCAGTGGATCCCCGGGCAAACAACGTACTGCTCTGAGGGATGATAACAATTTAAAAATTGACCTAAATTCTTTCCCAACGCAGTTTGTGAATAGGTAGGAAGAGCTGATACTTCAGATGATTCAGCTCTGTGTCAAGATACTGTAATTCATGGACTTACTTAATAACTGATTTTGCATGTGGCTTCTTGTTTTTCTTCTGGCATGGCGTTCTGTCACTCATCACAAAATGTGCAAGTGGTGGAAGAAAGACGATGCAATACTTTAGATTCCTACCCTGGCCAATATCTGGATTGAAGATTTTGGGAGTTTTTCATGACAAGGTCTTAATTTGCCTTTAAAAATCTTTCCTCTGCAATGTTCAGCAAGCCTAAGCTAGCTTTGATACAAAAAGCCACATTCAAATACCTTATTAACAGCTGGGTTAATAGCGCAGCAGCCGCTGCAGTGCTGGGGGGTGAGAGCCGCTTCTTGTATCACCCTCGTGTTGCAACTGGAGCTGCACACAGAATCCTCTCTCACTTTTGGATATTGCCAGCTCGGATGGGGAGGCCTGGAGCACTGAGCAGCCAGGCAGAAGGGGAGAGGGAGTGGAAAATGGTGATGGCAACCATGGGGCAGCCTGGGGATGGTGCCCAGCCCACCAAAGCTGGGGCACAGTGGCAGGGGGGTCCTTTTTCAGCAGGGATATCCTGGTCCCACG
>NW_009952893.1:3375452-3378517 GCF_000747805.2 Chaetura pelagica | reverse complement strand
GTCTAGGAAACCAGGTTCACTGGCTGTGTAGGACCCATAAAATATCTGCCTGATTTTCTTCAATAAGCACGAGCTAGAGGTTAATAATGTGGGGATGTTTGATTCCCTGCTGTTTTAAATAATTTCATGGGAAACCTAATGCGATAGGACACCAGTTAGAAAGGTTATTACCCTCATCAAACTATAGCACTTCTTTCCTATTATTTCCTACCAATTTCTCAGCCTTACACTTCTCCCTCCATGTGCTGCAAAGGAGTCTTCAACAGGACATGCTGCAGTGAGATAGAGTCAGAAAACATGATCACTAGCCAGACTCCCATCTGGACTCCTCATGCTCTCTGTGTCCTTTCTTTGCCCTGTTGTAGGGCTGGTGGCACCTGAACCTTGCTTCCCACTGGGGCTGGGGGATGCTTCTCTCAGCCCCAAGCTCTGAAAGGCTTGGCTGGCAACCTGTGACCTTGAGATCACTTTTAGATTGTCAAAACACAGGACGGTGGTCCACCACAGGTCCTGGACAAGCAATCCACTTATATCTCTGGCTTCTTTCCTTCTAATTCCTCATAGGGTGTAGTTGGTCTTTTTTATTTTTATTTTTTTTTCCTTTGGGTTTTGGTTTTTTTTTTGGTCCCTTGTTTTTCTTTTTTGCAGACTATTTAGGTAATTTAGCATCCTTGTTTGTATATTTGTCTTTCTTTCCTTAAAATAAATTTCTGCCTAATTTGATCTCTCTTTGGCACAATATTTTTGTCCTTAACCCTTTTCCTTCCCTCCATCCCCTTCCTCTCTTTTTGGTTGCTCTGGCCCACCTTCCACTATTTCTTTACTTTCTCTTTATAAAAAAGATGAGCTTTTGTAGCCTGCTTGGCTTCTCAATACAGTTCTTGGGAATGTTTTGTTGTGGTTGATAATGGGAGATTGTTTAAAATGGTGCTTACATGGGGCTGCAGTGCCTTGACATAGTTGTTTAATGAAGTAACAGTAAAAACAGCCTGCAGCTCCTGTGAAGAAATTCACCTACATTTTGATCTATGTATCTATATCTATATGACTCTCTAGATGTTAATAAATGACCTTAAATATTTTAATGATAAAAGTATCTCTTTTTGTTTTTAATTTCAAGCTTTTTCTTCAGACAAAGATGTGTTTTCAGAAACAGAATATGAAAAAAAAAATCTGTTTTTCTAGGGCTTTCATTCCAGTTACAAAAGGTTTAAAAAATTTGTTCATTTCTCACTTTGTTTTCACTTGTTCTTTTGTAGTGGCAAAATGGTAGGAATATTAAAACATAAAGAGAACAAAAAAGTGTTTTTTAAAATCCAGTAAAAATATTTTGACAGTTATTTTTTAAAATGAAAAGCATATTTTTTGAAAGCAGCAAAGGAAAAATTATTTTGCAGTCTTGAAACCAAAATTGCCCCTTTCACTATAGTAACCATGTGTTACAATTCTAAATTACCAATAATATTCTAGACAATGCTGGGATTAAGTGTGAAAGAAAATAATTGTCTGAACTTGAGAAATTTGATCCAAAGGCTGGCATCACTATGTTTTGTAGACTGATCACACTGAGCACTGGGTACAGCGCTTTATTTTATGAGATGTTGGTCACATGCACCCAAATGAAAACTGAGATGGAAAATTGTTTCAGTTTAGTAAAATCCTGGAAACTCTATTTGAATGGATGTACAATTCTTTACAATAAAATCTAGTCTCCCATTCAGCACTGGGTAAACATTCAGTTCTTAATAACCTGTGTTTTAAATGCATCCTTACGTTATTTTCAAGATTTCCACTGATTTTCTAAGTCAAACTCAATTAAATGAATTTTCATTTTTCTTACTCAGACCAGATCAAAACATGCATAACTGATAACATTTATAAATATAATATTCACATAAAAATTAAAATACTTTTGGGAGACATTTGATTTTCACATCTATTTTTCCCTTTCTATTGTGCCTTTGTAAAGCTGAACACATTGCACCTGACTTACACGGAGTCTCTGTGATCTGAGTGTGAGCCTGAAATCTGGTAATAAGTTATTATGAGCTTCTATCTGGAGGGGGGCAGGTAGGAGTGGGGCCAATATAAACAGCCATTCCCAAGTGATATTAGTAGTAGGAAAGTGGGTGAAACTCCCCCAGAACATTCTGCCTAGAGCCACTTCTATACAGAACTTCACAAGCATTAATCGGCAGCTCCCCAGTAAAGTTTGAATTTACATATGCAGGGAAAAAGCTAAAAGACAGAGATTCAAGGTTTCACTTGTTTTCAGGCACATTATTACCTATGAACCATATTTTAAAATGCATTCTGAGATTTGAGCTAATAATGTGAATGACATTCAGTGAGATTGCCAAATGCTAGTAATTTACTTTCATTTTCACATTAATGTGGGCCCACCTGTGATGAATTGGAAACTAAATAAGCACATCAGTTTTAATTAGATATTTCAGTGGCTGGATCTAGTTAAACAGCAGCATTTATTCTTATCTATTAAACAGTCAAAAAGACTTCTGCATTCTTCACAGTAAGTTCTCTCTCCTTCCAACTCACTGTCTTTGAATTGCTTTCCTCACTTTCTTACTGGAATATTTTACAGGAGATGATCTAAGCCAATGGCATCCTACTGAGTTAGTAATACAGTTATCACAAATTTGGCTGATCTAGATGATTTTCTGAATTATGCAGAAATTAAGAGGGCTCTTACTATTGTTTCATTCTGCAATGAAAACAAAACAAAATTGGAATTGGAATAAGTTCACCATTTAGGCTTCACAAAATAGCAGTGGTTTTCTGTTGACCCTCATGGGCTTGTGCCACTGCACCTTTGGAATCTGGTTTCTGCTAATGGGTGACAATTTGGGTACCATCTGGAACAGTTTCCACTCCTGGAAGGGCAGCAAGAGGGATGGAAATACTCAGTGGTGTGTTGGAAGGAGTCAGACCAGCACCTGGGAAAGGCTCCATCTCCTGGGTCACACACTGACAGCAAAACCCACCTCCAGACTCAGTTTTCCCTTGATGAGTCCCCAGTAGGGCTGAAAGGTGGCTTTATCCTGCTG
>NW_009952893.1:3350173-3375273 GCF_000747805.2 Chaetura pelagica | reverse complement strand
CTGAATGCTTACTGTTTCTGTTGGGGCTACCAACAAGCAGTTGTTTTCTGTTTCAGTAGACAGTAATTTGCTGAAATAACAATGCTTCATATTTTGGTTTGAGGAACTGGTATTTTTTTGATGTTCAAGTGAATGCAGAGAAGGTTTTTCTCTGTCTTGATTCCATCTTTCCTCCCAGGGTTTTGCAGTCTGACACTCCTTTCCAAGGCAGCTTTCAATAGAAAGTTTGAGCTGCCGTCATATTGAACAAGCACATTTCAAAGCAGCCTTGCAAGAAAGGAAGGTTGAATCTTAGTCTATTTTTTATTCTTCTGTAACATCTTGATAGCTTGAATGACAACTTAAAAAAACCCAGAACCTCTATGCAGTTCTATTTCTCTCTGTCTAGGTAACTATTTCTAGAGATATTAATTAATGATTAACAGGCAGAGTAGATGCAGGTGTAACCTTGCTGGAATGAATTTTGAGCTAGAGCCTTCGTTGTATCTCCAACTTCCTACTCACTTTTCCTTTAGGTTGTGAGAAACCTAGGACATGATACATTGGTAAAGCTGAGGTTTTGACTTAAAATTAGCTTTCTGCCTTTACTACCTCTGACTCTATTTTTCCAATTGGTATTTCTGAAGAAAGGTCAAAGAAGTTCATAAACATAGAGGATACCGTGTTAGTGAAAACCAGCTTTATTGGGAGCCAGGAAAACATGTGTGAACACCTTGAAAAATATTTGCCGGATTCCTGGCTTGTTGTACTGACATTTCAGCCTACCAGCTAAGAAATATTATTTTTGGGTGCAATTTATGAGTAACTGAGTTGTTCAGAAACAGCAGAGGAAATACCAGGGAGAGCCTGAAGCAAAATTCACATCTAATTCAGATTTCAGGCAGTTTCATAAAAAAGTATGTATGTTCTTATGCAAAAAATATTTAGCACTAAAGTTCAAGACTAATGGTCCAGAGTTGACCCTGCTCGCTGAGCATAACCCGTGACATTAACTCAGCACGTGCCCCTGCCATGGTGGTCTAAAAGGCAGCATGTAGGAGAGATTCCCAGGAGACGATCCTCAGGGGCTTTCCTTCCTCAAAGCCTCTCTGAGAGGAGGAATCAGTCTTCCAAGTAGTCGTAACCTGCTGAAAATAAATTGGTCTGACAGCTTCAAAAACCCAAATGTATTGCTTTAAGCATATTCCAAAGCATTTAAACAAACATATTTTGGTGAAAATGTTTCATGTAGTAGCTTTAAAGAAAGAGGAAAGACAAGCTAAACGCACTCAGATATTGAGTGTGATTAATATATTTTAGCTAATAACAGGTTGTTCCTGGTTTGGACCTTCCTGCTCTCAGATCAAGCAGAGCTTCATAGGAAAACCTGACTAAAGCTGAAGTTTGAAGACTTTGGGCAACTGAAGAGGCTTTAAGTTCCTCTCTCCAGGTAATGTTGTGTGTTGCAGTCAGATGCGAATGAGAAACTATTTTCTGGATTTGGTTTTGCAATGCACCCAACACAACTGCAGCTCCTACTTTCTCATACACGTCTCTCTTATCAGTCTTCGACATTTTCCAAGCATGCTGCTGCAGTTCAGAAGCAGCTGTTCTGTAATGAACTTGTACCCCTCAAATGTTGCAATGTAATTTTCAAATCTTGGCTATAATTTAGTAATTTTCTCTCAGCTGAGCTAAGTTGAGGGTGATGTCTGACCTGTGTCTCTGCTGTTTTTAAAGGTGGCAGATTTTGTGACACTTAGGAAGTGCCTAATTTGCCCCTTAACTCAAACATGTTTTAGACATCTGTGCAGCCCTGCCCTAGATGCAAAGTTTAGGAAGAATTAACACTATGGTAATGCATCTTTTATTTTGACTTGAATAGTCTTTGGCTTTTATATAGTTGTTTTCATATTTAAAACATCTTTTTTTAAAAAAACCACCTCTCTCACGTCCTAGTCTTGCAAAGGACTTCCGCAGTAATGACTGTAATTTTCTAGCTTATCTGAATAATTCTGCAAGTCCACTGCAAAAGGACACTTTTCGTAAAACCTGTGACCCTCTTAATTTGAGGTAGTGCACAGAAATGGTGCCATGAGAAAGCAAGGAAGGGTGGTTCAGGAGCAGCAGCCTAGCAAGGGTGTTTCAGCTTTCTCTGCATCCCAGGAGCTGGCTATTCAAGAGAGCCTGACCCCACAGACATCTAGCTGAAGTCAGTGAGATGTCACAGCTCTTTTTCTTTTTCTGAAACTGGGGGTGAGGCAATAATGATTAGTTGCCTTAAAAAGGGTGTATTTTGGAAGCCACATTTAGAAAGCAGTTTGAATCTTGGGTAGAGCTACTACATGGCAGTACTGGAGAAGAAGGTATCAGCATGTGCAAGTGCTGTGTAAATAATAAGGCATCAAATAATTTTCTAATTCAGATAAAACATTGTTCAGAAAGGCAGGCATTTTCAGGATAGAGCTTGTTTGAAACGTGTGTGAGAGAAAAATGGGTTAAATTTTCTAGGCAGATATTGACTCATATCATAACAAAACCTGCTAGAGCTGGTTAATGATGTGTCTGATACTTCAGCAAGTGACATAATGTTGAAATTTGGAATCAAAACTGTCAGGAAATTGCTCCTTGCTCAAACACAATATATTCATGATGAAAACCTGTTGTAATCTCCCTCTCCTGAGCCGTTATGCTAAAGGAGCAAGAGGAAATATTGCCTGGTGACATTTCCTTCTCATCCTTGAAGTGCTGCAGCTTTTCAAAGGAGTTTCTAGGCATGATTTTCTCTGATGGCTGCTAATATGATCCAGCAGTCCTTCAAGAGAATAGAATACATAGGGCTGCAGCTTTGGGGCTTATTTATGCAATCAGCAAATATTAATATTCCTCCCCCAGATAAATAGCTCAACCTACATATAGTACATATAAGGGTACAATCCTTTCCACACTGCACTCCCAGTTTGTCCCTCTTTTTAGGCTAGCAGACATACTCCCTTGGATATGTGGTTCCCTCAGCTTGCTGCTTGGAGGTAATGTGTGGTAATGTCAGGAAAGTCTGTTGTGAGTTGTCTCTTCCAGAAGGTAAAATTGTGAGCATTCTACTATGTATCAGTGTTTGCTATATATTTATATATTCCTATATCATGGTGTGTATAATTAAAGAAGTAATAAGCTAAAATCTTTAAAGCTATTTGCATGGCTGAGTTGCTAAATTCTCTGCCTGTGATGTGAAGAAAGAGAAGTTTTACCTTTGAGTGACTCCCTTCTAACCTTCTTCAGATCAGCAAAGATCTCTACCTTTTCTTTTGTTTCAAGATTAACTTAAAAGTTTAGCACAGCAGGTAAAATCTGTAGTGCCCAGGGATGGAGTCCACTCTCTCTATTTAAAGGGCTGAATTAGGGGCACCGACACATTTAGGATGGGAAAATAAGGTGAGTGAATTTGTCCCTGCCTATATTCTTTCAATAGGTATTGCCATGGCTAAGCCAAGGATGTCTGGTCCACTCAGGAATCAGTTCTTGAGCTGCTGTTCCTGGCTGCCCCTAGCGCGGGAGCACAGTGTCCCACCAGCAGAGCAGCACCCTGAGCGTGGGGTGCCCACTGCACCTGCCAGCAGGGGAGCTGCTGAACTTGGAGATAATTGCTATCATAATTCAGAATAGGTCTGACCATGTTTGAGCTTTGGGAAGATTTAGGCATAGCTCAGGTGGGATGAGGATCATGATTTGATAACATGCCTTATTTTGAGTCGTGTGTGGGATTAGATTTAAGAGCCCAAGGGTTCTCAGGCTCTGCATGGAGGTGCCTAATGAATTTAAACATCTAGAAATTTTGGCAAACTGTTCCACCTTAGAAATCATAGAAAGGTTAGGATTGGAAGGGACCTTAACGATCATCTAGATCAAACCCTCCTGCATGGGCAGAAACACCTACCACTAGATAACTAGATCACCTATCACTAGATTGCTTAGAGCCCCATCCAGCCTGGCCTTGAATACTGCCAGGGATGGGGCTTCCATGACTTACCTGGGCAATTTGTTCCAGTGCCTCACCACCCCCATAGTAAATAATTTCCTCCTAATATCTAATCTAAATCTCCCCTCTTCAAGTTTTAAACCGTTGCACCTTGTTCTCTTGCTACATGCCCATGCAGAAAGTCATGCCCCAGCTTTCTTGTAGGCCCCTTTCAGGTATTGGAAAGGTGCTGTAAGGTCACCTCTAAGCCTCGTTTTCTCTAGTCTGAACAACCCCAACATCCTCAGCCTATCTTCATAGGGGAGGTTCTCCAGCCCTCTGATCATTTTTCATGCTCTCCTCTGGACTCACTCAAGGAGCTCCATGTCCTTCTTATGTTGGAGGCTCCAGAACTGCACACAGGACTCCAGGCTGGGTCTTACAAGAGCAGAGTAGAGAGGGAGAATCACCTCCCTCGACCAGTTAGCCAAATTTATTTTGATGTAGCCCAGATTACAGCTGGTTTTCTGGGCTGCAAGTGCACACTGCTGGCTCATTACCTTGATGCTCATCAACATACACTAAAGATCTATGATGAAAATATCAGTTTAGATAAAAACAACATTCAGCTTTATAAAACAGTCTTAAAATCAATCAAGGTCAATCACTGGAGGCAGGCATCCTCAGACCCCCAAGCCAGGTGTCAAAGCCCCAGAACTAGGGGCTGATCTCCACGATGAAGCTGGCCAGAGTTTTCATGTTTCCATTTTTTATGGTGTTTCCTTCAGTGGTTTGCATGCTCACAAGCAGGGGCCATGCAGTCCCACAGCATTGTCTATTGGGTGTGGGACTGGATCTCACTTCACTGCAAGCACCACAAGCTCAGACTGAGCACTGCCTACTCTCAGTGGTCTCATTTGTACCAGCGCTATCAAGGCTGTGTTTGCAATGTCATATTCTCTTAATCCAGCTCTACATGTTTCTAAACCATACATTTATGGTGAGAATTAATGCTTTTTTTTGAAGAAGAAAGCAATATTATGTTTGCAACATTTATTTATAGTAGCTGCCAAATGGTACTTTGGGGATTCTCCTTTTTTGAAATCAGCTAATGAGGGAGCAAATCCTCTACCAAAACTGTAAAACAGCTTCCTGGTACTTCTAGAAACATTTTTGTGGCACTACAATTCTATGTTACCCCCTTCTTCCTAAGCCAGCCCAGTTTCTTTATTATTATTATTGACTTGCATTGCAAGGAGACAACAGTAGCAGAGAAAGGTTTCTGGCTACATAAACCTGAGAGACAGTCTGCTGTCAGCCCTGCATTTTATGTCCCCCTCCTGGAAAGAGGACTACTCCAAACCTTTCCATTCTACAGTGTTTCTTGCTTGTGGCCTGAGGTAGCTCATTCCTGGGTCTTCAGCCTCTTGTGAATCTCTGTGTGGAGTTTGTCTGTGCCACCTATGGGCTAGACTGTGCCAGACTATGGGCTGCTGCTGATAGGCACTTTTGTCCTCCCTTTCCCCCAAAGATAAGTTACCTGCTGGATCAGCTTGCTGAACTGACTTGCCCTGCTGTCAAGGGATGTCAATATCTTACACAAGGCTGAGAGAAGGGGAGAGAAAGTGGGACCAGGATAAGTGTATAAGCAGGGCTGCCCCTTTCAGAGGTAACCTGCTTTTACCTTGATGAAAGGACAATGATGAAAGGGCAACCTGTCCTTCCACTGTCCGCTGTGACACCTGATTTCCTCTTCTTGCAGTCTAGGAATTCAGACAGGGGGCTCTCAGTCCTCCTGCAGCCATCTTCACAGTGGTGCCCAGCCTGTGGGACAGATGGCTCATCCATGCTGCAGCTGCTCAGCCACCTTTGGCACCTCAGGGTAGCCTGGCGCTGGGGCTGGTCTTCCTCAATAGATCCTGCTGCCATTTGCAGTGGTCCAACAGCTGCTCCAGGAGCAGCCCAGACTTCTGGTTAGCTGGGGCTGGGAAACCCTACAGCTGCCCCAGAGTCCTGGTGGCTGGTGGGTGGGTGAGCCATAGCCCCTGGTCCCCAAGCTGCAGCCCTACAGCTCTGGGGAATGGGGTCCCTTGCTGTGCCACTTGCAGCTCCAGGGCTGCTGATGGTTTACAGATGCAACTGGAGATTTTTCTGCTAGGAAAGATGCAAGCCTTTGCTAGCCTATAGTGCTTACTGTGAGCTAGAAGGACACCCAGAAAAGTTAGGGGTAGAAGAGAGAGGTCAGCTCATAATTTTTATTCAACAATTTTGTTTATTTCAGTTAAAATTCCTTTTGCAGACAGACACTGGATACTTAATGCACTGCTAGAGACATGGTTTAGAGGTGGACTTAGCAGTGTTTGGTTAATGGTTGGACTCAATGATCCTAGAGGTCTTTTCCAACCTGAATGATTCTATGATCCTATGCTGGGCTACCCATGTCCTCCCCAGTCAAGGCTTGTGGATGCCAGGAGCAGGATATTGGCGAGAGATTGTATTAATGGAAAAAGAATGTGGGGCTATTTAATTCAATAAATGCCTCACTGAGATCCTTAGAACAGCTTCAGCTCTATAAAGCTACTTCAGTGAGTTCATATCCTGAATAAATACTGTGCAGTTAGCTTCTCCCTTGTGTACTAAAGTATGACAGCCTGATGCTGTGTTGATGGGGAACGTAGCACAGGAGGGTTAAGCAGATTTTAAACTAGACCAGAAAGAACACCCTGTTTACACTCAAGTTGGTTATCTGGGTATTTTCAGATTCCTGTGTCTGTGGGTGAAAAGCTTCCTGAGAAGGAGATGTATCTTATTTTCTGGCCATCTTAAATGTCAGAATAAATCTTAGTTTGAAGTGTTTCATATCAAAAATAAATGCCTGTTCTCTCAGCAGAAGTATATCATATTTTAGTGCCCATTGCTCTCAGGTTTTCAATTAGAACTTTGAATCACATTCCTGATTAGTAACAAGCAATCAATCATAATTAATTAGTTAAAATGTTCAACCGTTAAAATCATTACCATTAATTAAAATAATTATCTCTATTTTGGCTGCACTTCACTGCCATTTCAGGGAAATGTGTTGCTTAACTCTACCTTTTGCACTCAGTATGGGATTGTGGTGACTAAAATGTGGATAAGGGGTGGGGACACGACTTTCAAAAAGCTGGGTTTTGTAGCATGGTTTTAGTTAGCTTTACAGAGACATGAGTTTATCAATTACTTAATTTTTTAAGAAAGTTATTTCTCCTTTGCTTAAGAATATATCTAATAGCTGAAGAGGTGCTGTGTCAGGAGAGTTTATTCTTTATTAATGTATGTTTCATAAGTCTCTCCATAAATAAAATACAACACTGGTGGGTCTTTTTGTGGCATTATGTGGGATATCCTCATTCATGGATAAAGACCACTTTTGTCAAGCTATACGCTGATCAAAGTAAACTTTGATCAGATACTGTAGAAAAGGAAAGGTTCTTGTACTGAGCACATATGTTTGGTTCAGGAAATAGAGGAATACATCTAAGAAGTAGACGTAAGCTTCACAAGAGAGGCATAGACACAGTGGGCATGAAATCCCAAATTATCTCTTGTCCTCTGATCAGGTCAAATATCTCAAGCCCTGTCATGCTTCCTTTAAAGCCAGTAGCCCTTCTGTTTGGTACCAGCCAAGAGATAACAGAAAGGTAGGAATTTAATCTGTCTGTACTTGAGTCAGATACACCTCATAAGAAGCATTACAGTGACTACTGAATGCTTTGTCACTGCAGAAGTTTCCCAGTGTCATGAAAGACATTTGTGTCCTCAAGGGAGTGAAGCTGCGCTTCAAACAGGAAGAACTAGACAAGTTTTGAAAAGAAAGTCTGAATCTGTCTTGGTCCCTGGAGGATTTCATAAGGACTTAAAAGATTAACAATAAAAGGAATATATGCTACTAAGAAAGGTTGGTTTTTTGTGTTATTGTTCTTTTTTTCCTGAATTTGACAAGTGAGATATGCAGAAAGAGAAAATTCATGAAAACCCAGGTCCTTCAGAAATTGCAAAGGGAAAGACAAAACTTTCCAGTTTGAGTGTAGGCAGATTAAATATACTCACCCCCACCCCCTTTTTCTTTACCTGTCTCTTAAATGATTATTTTTTTAAAAACTGCCATTTTGAACGTTTTTAGAAAAAAAAGTTTAATTGAGAGTTATTTCACTGGAGCTGGATATGAGCAATATTTGTCACTCCAGGTATGTTGGATCTCTAAACTACAGCATCTCTAAACTGCAACACTCCACATGCCTCCTGCTCCCTAGCAGTCACTGCAGTGTCATGGGAATGGGTAAGACCTGGAGGAGCAGGACAAGGTGAATGGGGATCTCAGGGGTCAGCAGAAGAGGAAGCATCTGCTTTTCAGCTACTTCTTGTGTTTTTAAAGCAATTGCAAGGCTTTCTGCTGTTGCAGAGTGTGCTTAAAGTCTGAGCAGTCCACGGGAGTTTCTTCTGTCTTAGGTACCACTGAATTCTTTAAGTCTAAGGTTAGTTCTGGAGGTCATCTAGTCCAATGCAAGTCTGCTCAGCCAGAGCGGGTCATCCAGGACTGCTTCCAGTTAGGTTTTGAACATGTCCGAGGACAGAGACTCCAGAGCCTCTCTGGGCAACCTGTGCCAGTGTTTCACAATCCTTACAGTAAAATAGTTCTTTCTGGTATTTGAACAGAATTTGTTGCATTTCAGTTTGGGTTCATCATCTCTTGTCCTGTCACTGGAAATCTCTGAGAAGCATCTGGTTTTGTCTTCTTTACCCATTCTCATCAGGTTGTTATTCCTCCTGTTATTCCCCATCTTATTTCTTCATGCTTCAGTTGGTGAAGATTTCCTGTACTTACAGAAATGGTCAGCATACACTTGGGTCACTTTGGTCTGAAATATGGCCTTTATTTCCTGGAACTGTGATTTGGGTAGCTGTTCATTGCAAGACTTCTCTGTGCCCAGCTGGGACCTTCTGCTGTGTAGCTATTTCTTTAATCCATGTAGTATCACCTTACAAGTTTGACACTTTCCTAGGAGGATGACAGTCACAAATGTGCCCTTTGAAAAATCTTTTTTATATGGAAGGTGGATGATGTCTATGTAAGACACATGAATTGGAATAAGGATGCTTGAGTTCTGCTCTCTGTCACAAATTTTTTGTATGACCTGAGATGTCTCATTAACAACTGACCAAAAGCCTGCAGGGAGTCTTTTAATTTCCCTTAATGGTCTTTGAATTAGGTGCTTAACTTTCTCAGACTCACTGACCAATTTATATAGAGGAGATGGTGTTATTTGCCTATCTCGTTGGGCTGTCACAAAGTGAAATACACTGCTACAAAGGGTTTTGGGATCACTGAGTACAGTGCTATTCAAGTGCAAAGCAACATATAAACCTTTAGAAGCAGTAATAAAAGTGCTAGTGATTCCTTGAAAAACTATGATTTCTTTTCACCTTTATATTTCTAGAAAGAGTTGTCATTTCGTGCTTCTCCAAGGAGTAGAGCATCCTCTGAAGCATGCAGGGTCCAGTCTAGTGTCCTAGCTCCATGACCTATTCTATAGGACAGCATGAAGGAAGAGAATGCTTTCACAGTACTGAAATTGAAATTTTGTGATTTTAAACCTTTAGATACTAGGGCAGCAGGGGTGTCTCGTTATGGGAACATGACATGATATTACAAGGGCAACAGGGAAAAGTTTCATACTCCTTCTGTATTACTTTATAGAAGTGATCTAATAGACAGGAGCTTCTGAATAAATGTAGAGTTAAGTGCATACAAGACCTTCCCTTTCAGATAATTTGGAGGTGGGATGAAATGTTTCAGTTTGTACCTAGATATGATATAGGAAAAAAAAATAATTAAAAATGAACACATTGTTTTAAATAAAATTGTAAATGCAATCCATTTAACTCCCATGCTTTTATCTTTTTTTCTTCACATGTTTGTAGTAAGATAACTTGGTTAAAATAATAATAATAATAACAACAACAACAATTTATATATTTGCTTCTGCTTTTATCTGGGGCTAGATGTAGTTATAAAACAAAACAGGATATTTTCAGGCATATCCAATGTGACTAAAACCAAGTGTACCTCCTCTAGGCACAAGTCTGACAACATTTTTACTCACCAACCGAATATTATTCAATATTATGGTGTTTACTCTTATTAAAAAACAAACGCAAACCACCAAACTAACAAATAAATTTGAAGCAAAGCTCTAAACCATGTTCAGCCAATGCTGCATTATTCTCATTTGGTCAGACTTTCTTATTCCAGGCTTCAAGTTGGAGAAGAGGGATCAACAAGGTTGTGGTACCTATTTATTGTGAAGCTGCCATCAATACCAGTTTCCAGTCCAGAGCAGGATTTAAACTCGCACCAGAGTCCAGAACACCTGAGCCGTTTGCTAAACTAGATCTTTCTCATTCTAATTCTGTAAGAATTCTATGATTTGAACAAAAAGGGGCAAAACTAAAAGCCTCATTACACACAGCTTCTGCACAAAGGAGGAAAAAAAAGATTAATTCCACTGTAACTTTTAATGAAATAAATATCTCCATATTTCCTGATTCTAATGTTTTTTCTGAAGTTCTTTGGTAACTTCCCTTGCTGGCCTGTGTGCTTCAGTTTCTTAAATACCAGCATGATAAATTATGCCATTGCCAAAAAAAAAGCATTATGATTTTATAATCCTGCTTAAAGGACCTGATATGTTGGCAGTAATAGAGAAAACTACTTGAAGAACACAAGAACTTGCTAATCAGATTGTTAATTGAGTACACAAGCTTCACATAATACAAAGGCAAACTGTGAGTGTGACAATGATAGCCACTCTTCATCTGTTGAGTTGGAATTAACGATGAACAAATTCAAGATCCCTTTGTGGCTGATTCTTGTCCAGCTGCAGCCAACTAAAAAAGACCCATCAAAGAAATCAACTCATTAGTTGGTAATTCTATACAACTTCAAAAAGAAACTCTTAACCCCTCTTCAGTCGTTCTCTGACAATCCCTTGAAATCTGTGTTAAAAAAAACAACAAACCAAAACAAAAAACCCCATTATTTGCTTCATCAACTCAAAGAAATGGCCTGCAGGAACATAGTATAAACTGAAGCTTTTAAAAACAGATCTCTCCATAGGTAGAACACTCAAAGCGCAAATAGGTTGTGACATGCAAAATCTCCCCCAGTCACCCATGTCACACAGTGTCAATAGCCTGTCTGCTTCATAGAAGAACTACCCCCAGACTTGAATAATTTTAATATTGTAACAAAAACTGACAAAAACCAGTGAATTCAGAAATAAGGCTGCCACTGTGTCCTTATTGCACTGTCATTTCTTCTGTAACTCTCCCCACTGGGGGAAGCTGCCAAGCCAAGGGTGAATTAAGGATTATGTCTGTATAAAGTTGGAAAATAATGTGTGTTCATGGCAAGACTTCATAACATATGAACAGTTCATTCTGTTGTCTCACTGCCACTGTAATGTTTCATTTATCTCAGTGGGACTGCTATGATAAAGCATTGCTGGCCTGGAGATTTAGTTTATATTTTTAAGGTTTGATTTTCTAAGGTATTTTATTAAACTTTCAAAAATGCCTATTAAAGATCTTACAACTTCTATCTTGTAAGGTTTTAAACAGCCTAAAAATGATTAGGGGTGTGTGTGAAAGATTAGCTTCCTAGGAAGACTTATTTTGGATAGTCTCATATGAATGATGTGTGATTATACAGATATATTACCTGAGGTGTATTAATGAAATGTCTATTATTTCTGTTTTAAGACCCTGTACATTAAGTTTTGTGTGCAGCAGCAGGACACATAACATCTTAGAAAAAGGTAGTAGTTGCAGAATATTAAATAATGATGGGAAAATCTCCCAAAGATATTATTTTAATCAGCAGTAAATTATGTATTGAATACTAGATGGCAATTTTAAAACACTTCTTTTCACTTTATTTATCTCCTTTCCCACTTCTATAATTTGTCTTCCAAATAGGTATTTTGCAGTAGGCACTGTGCACGTTTTTTTCTCTGTTTTGTTTTTTCTGAATTCAGGCAGGAAGTTGAATGTGTAAAGGTTTTGTTTGCTGTTTTTTGAGAGACAGACTGATGCAATGGAACATGAGCACCCCTATGAAGTGTCTCACTTGTATTCTTCTGGGGTGACCCCAATACTGTTTAGAAGAGACCTGACGAAAATGAAAGCAACAAGTTCAGTACACTGCTAGTGGCCTTAGGGGCAGCATTTGACTTCTGACTGTTGAAATCTTCAGTTTCGTCAAAGAGCAATGCAGGTTGACTGCTTCTAATATGGTTCTCTGTGGAAAATGGGAAAACATGAAATTTCTCTGTGCTTTTGTTGAATCCGAGATAGGAGGAGACCTTTCCCTCCTCTCTGTTTCTTGGCTGCTAGGAAGTGGGGTGTGTGTGACTCCTGATACAGAGGCAGTACTGCTGGTAACCCCATGGTAGAAAAAAGGTACTCAGAACACAGAGCAATTGTTCAAGAGAAAAAATAATCCTTTTGTGTAACACTTAATTCTGCTTTGATCCTGCTTTTTAATCCTGTTTTTCATACACCTTGTATAGGCCATGGCTACTTCTAAAAAGCTGCTTCACTGCTCATGGATTCATATTTGATGAAGGCAGGCTCTTTTGTCTTTCAGTCCAGGGCAGAAATCTGACTTTGAGTTTAAAAATTCAGAAGCATCCTTGGCTAAAATCTCTAGCTGCAGCAGTTGGAAAGGTCTTTGTAAGATTGTTAATGCTTATTCTGCTACTAATTAGGGCTTATGTGCCTGCTGAGCAAAGTGGACAAGTGGACTCCTCCTTGTTGGCATGCCTGAAACTTTTGAAAGAAAGTGTTTCTAGTTTATCTTTTGGGCCCAGCTTTGAGACCAAACTCCAAAGATTTCTTGAGTTTCATTAATATTTTCAGAGCTGCCTGATTGTTTCCCAGTGCTCTCGCGCCAGAGAGCTCCTGGGGAGCTCAACGTGAGGTTTTCGTCTGGAGGACCCGTTCTGCTGTCCAACTAGCTCTGGTTCCTTGGCAAGCACAAAGGAGAAGTGGCAATATCGAGAGACAAATGGAAAGTAATTCAAACGGGAGGAAAATAGGTGGGTGGGTGCATGTCAGTGCAAGGGGAACATTTTGTACTGCAGTGTGTTCCTTCCTGCTGGATTCACAATCCGTGAGGAAGTCTCCTATAATTAACACATTGCTATTATCAATAAATGCTATGAAGCAGGACTGGGGAGAACTGGCAAAGCCACCACTGCTCACGCAAAGGCCTCCCCCATCTAAACCGACTCCCACCATGCTAAGGAGCCAGCGGGAGCTGAGGAAAAAGATGCCAGGAGTTGGTATTCTGGGTGTGAGCTGTTCCCTCCCGCAGCCCTGCCGTTCCGGCTGGCTCCTGTTCAAGCCACGTTGGCACATGCTGTCTCTTAGCAACTGCCAGCCGGGTGCTCCTGGCTGGCCACCAGTGATGTGCCGATTGGCCACCCAGCTTCCCTGGTGGTGGAGCCCTTCCTGGCCTTCCCACCTCTTGGAAATCACCTGTTGGAAATGACCTCCTGTGTCCCAGAGAAATTGGTTGTATTAGCTCGAACAGGTGAGTTTGAGCTGTTGGTGGCAGTAGACAGATCCTGGCCATGACCGTAATGGTGTGGCTCTGAAGATGACACAACATCTTTCATTACTCAAGTGGCTGCTCCCATCTGGTGAAGAGTCTCGCATGAGTTTGACAGCAACTTGGAATGGGAACTAATGTACATCTGTGCATTGTTTGCACATGTTGAACAAGAACATTTCTCAATGTTCCCTATGCTATTAAAATACTTACAAAAGTATTTTGCTTTTAATTTTGGTTAATTGTTTGAGCTTTTTTGTTTCATTTTGGTGTTCAGGATTTTTTGGTCCCTCCTATACCAGCAGAACTTTCTCCTTGTACAGCTATGGGTGCTTTATGAGTTTTATTCCTTTTGGTCTCTTACCTCCTCTCAAAACCTTTAATTTTGAAAATGTTAGTTTCAGCTTCACAGCTCCCCATGAGAGCTGCTGGTCTACATCTCAAAGCAGTTGTCTCAAATATAGGGCTAGGCCCTTATGTTTTTCTGGGCTTCATCTTCATTGTGTTATTCAGTATGAGCCATCAAAAACGAATGCAGTCATGCTTATGTAAATGTATTCCTCTAGCTTAACTTTCCAACCTTGAGTAGTTTTTTGTAATTGCAATGATGGAGCAATTTAGATATATTCTATTTTGCTATGCAGTATCTTAGAGATATCTGAGTGCTTTCACACAGAGCACACTAAAAGCCATTTGAGTAGTGAAACCAATCATACAAAACCCATTTAAAAAATTTATTTCTAGAAAATGCAGGTCCTTGGGAAATAAATTTCTATGTACCATGCTTTAACTCAATGCTAAAAAAAAATATAGAAAATCTTTAGTCCTTAGGGAGTGCTTCTAGGCATCTTTTTTTGTTCTACAACATCTCTATTATTTCAAGTTCCCAAACAGGGAAAAATAATGATTGAGATTATTGCCATGATCTAGAACTGACTGTTTGGGCTGTAGTTTCCCTAAGTCACAGTTATTACTGTACCATCTTCTCGAAAGCCCAAATAAGAATATTTTCTGGCATCAGTCAATTAAATCTTGCTTCTGCTCCCATTGGATCTCTTTACATTTTGATGTGGAAGCTGAAAAGGCTCCCAAAAGCTCTTAGGCTCTTTTCTGCCCATTGGTGGAAGCTAAATCACTTAACTTGCTATTAACAATTTTGAAAACAGGTTAGTGATTTTCTTATCTCATTTTCTTGTTGAAGGTGGTGAATGTTTAATAGCACTTGCTATGGCAAGCAGAGTTGAGATAGATAGGTGCAGGCTGGACACAGGAGACCGGGCTAAAGAATTCTACTTATGACAAGGAGGGGAAAAAAAAGCTGGTAATTCATAAAGCCCTCAGTGAGTCAGGAAGGTTTTCCTTTATGGGCAGGATAAAGCGAACAGCTGTTCTACTACATTCCATTTGCTTGAGTCAACAGGCCTATTCTAATAGTTTGTTGATTATCTTACATTTTGTCAATATTGTGGTATGATTTCAGTGTTTGTTTTATTATTACTCAGATTGACAATGTTTTATTTTGTGAGCTATGATGAGATAGCACTAAGAGTATGATGATAAGAGTGATTTATCCTGAATTGCCATTTTTAGCAGATTGTTCTGTAGTAGCTATCGCCCTGCTCTAGCTATTTAATGATTTTTGCTTTATGCTTCTCTCTTGTGGCCCTCAATCAAAGCCGTGTTTTTCTTGGCAGTCAGTGATTGAAACCATTGTTGCTATCATACATGGCTGGCTCTTCTTAGGGGGTAAACAATATTGACTTTTCTCTTGAGAAAGCTTCTTTCTGTGCCCTAGGGACTATATCTGCATGCCTCTGGTCTGGAAAATGCTGAAGAAGGGCTGAATGGTGACTTCCAAGCATGGAGGATCACCATTGCCCCCAGGCTTTGTGCTGAAGGCTCAGGGGAGAGTGGTGGCCATCCTTGCCATCTCCAACGGGCACAGTGTAGCACTAATTTTGTAGTTCTTGGCCAGTCAGGATATCTTCTGCAACATGTCAGTAACAGGTCATTTACCTGTTACAAGGATATGAAGTGTTTAACGAGTTCTTGAGGACCTGGTACAACAGCAGGTACAGCACCTGATGGGAATATACCAGGTGGGATTGTAAGAACATACAAGGAGGCGTGTGATGCAGATACCCCCCAGTAACTGAATTTAGGTTTTTTTTGCTACCAATGGAAATCCAAACCATAGTATGGAGGTCAGATTTACAGTTGCCTGAAACAAATAATTAGGAAAATTCTGCATCTGAACCCTACTTATATACTTATCCCTAACTTGCTTCATTCTAGCTTCTCCCTGTAGACATACTCTAGTGGAAACATATGAGAAAGTTCCAAACATAAATGGTGTGTCCCCAGTAAATAAATGATTATGCTGGGAGCAGCAAGAATATTTTTCTGTTTTCTTTCAGCTAGTGTTTTGCAAGTGTTAGCAATTTTCACAACAGTTGAGAATTCCCGTACCCATCTGTGGTGATTTCCCTCAAACACCCATAAACCCACTTTCTAAAATTTCTTGTGTATTTTTAACTGTGCTAGTAGAAATATTTAATTCATTTGATGTGCATAAAGCATACTACATTGTCAAACCATTTTTAAACTTGAAGTAGTGTTAATAATAGTCATGTACCTTGCTCTGCCATTTCAAACTGCCCACTTTATTTATCTAAGATGTTCCACTATCTTCTATCACTCTAATCTTTGGCAAATTTATGCTACTCTCATACCTTTTCACGCTTGCCAGGGCAAAATATGTAATAATAGTCTGTAATTAAATCTTCCTCAACTTACTTTATCACTGCACATCTTCTCTATACATTTTCTTCTTTCCACCGTCCATCAGATGATGGAACTGACAGAAAGGAAAGATAGTGCTCGAGCTGCACAAATACCTATATGCAAATTACTCTGAAATTAATCTGGAAAAAAACCCACCTCATATTAAATTAACATTTAATGAAGCTCTCAAGTTTTAGGATGTTAAACCTCATTTGGCTGAGATTTGAATACTGCTATTGATGCTCAGGTTCCGCAGTGACAATAAGTTTCATTAGGAAATGAAAAGTTTTTCAGCTCAAAGTAGCATAACAAAAAAAATTGTGTGTTACCGTGAATCATTGGTAATACAGCAGTCACAGTGGCATCCAACTTTTCACCTTAGCTGTGGTGAAAAATGTTCAAAACAGGCTTAGTTTCTTTCAATATTTTTTCTTTATGCCAAAGGGAAAGCAGGTTTTCCATTCCACTCTTGTGACTCGAAAAGCTGGAAAAAAATAACTCCACTTTCTAAAGGAAGAAACCTTGTGCCTAAGAAAAGGGAAAGATTTCCAAAATTTTGCAGGAATGTACGATTAGAGTCTAGCTACAGCTTCTGGTTTGTGTGCAAACTGAAAGTGGATATCCTCCCTCACGTATTATCCAGATTACAGGGAATGTGACAAGGAAAAGGAGGGAGTTTCCCCTTAATTTCTACTACTTCATATACTAATTTGTAATACTTACACTTTAAAATAATGACATAGGCATTTGAGATTTTTTTGTGATTTTTTTTTCATGTTGGAAAGTGGAAGCAGAAGAATGAGAGTTTCTTTGCTAGTTAATGTTGTATAAAGAAATTTCAATTAGAGTTCCACTTATAGACAGACTTGCAGTATGTTATGAACATACAACTCACTCCCTTTGTGGGCTGCTCCAGCCTCAGAGAACTCCTTTGGAACTTCATAAAAAAGTACAGCTAAAAAGCAGCCTCAGACAAAGTCCTATTAATTTCCTTATGAGGTACAAAAAAACCCCAAACAAACAGCAGAAATTGCCAATTCTTAAAAAATCTACAATGTGGATTTTGGGGATTTGTTGGAAAAAAAAATAAAATCACAAAGGTAACCTTGCATTGTAAATAAATCATATGTCTCTTCTCCTCTGTTTAGGCCTTCTGGCTTTCTAATTATACATATTAATTTGCAAGCTGCTCTGAAAATGTCTTCCTCTTTCTAGATGTGTGGGAACCATGTATCAAAAAACAAGGTACTACTGCTGGAGCCCCCAGCACAAGAAAGATGTGGACCTGTTGGAGCATGTCCAGAGGAGGGCAACAAAAGTGATCTGAGGGCTGGATCACCTCTCTTGTGAAGACAGGATGAGAGAGTTGGGGTTGGTCAATCTGAAGAAGAGAAGGCTATGGGGGGACCTTACAGTGACCTTCCAGTACCTGAAAGGGGCCTATAAGAAGGCTGGGGAAGACCTGGTCACAAGGGCATGTAACGATAGGACAAGGGGTAATGGTTTCAAACTAGAGAAGGTTAGATTTTGGTTGGACATTAGGAAAACTTCTTTAATATGAGGGAACACGTTGCCTAGAGAGGTGGTGGGGGCCCCATCCCTGGAGACATTCAAGGTCAAACTTGATGGGTCTCTGAGCAATCTGTTATAGTGTGAGATGTCTTTGTTTATTGTAGGGAGGTTGGACCAGATGACCTTTAGAAATCCCTTCCAACCCAAGACATTCTGTGATTCTATGATTATCTGGCGGAGTCAGTGAGGCTGACTGTGGGCTAGACTCCTGCATAACATTTCCTGTTTTGCAAATCTAGATGGGGGCTACTTAATCCTTCCAAAACCCAAAACTCTTCCAAGAGATAAGAGAGGCCCTCCAACCTATCCTGTTTTTTGGCTAACCGTGAGAGATGAAGCGGAGGAAGTGGTTATCAGCTGGAGCCTGAGGCCACTCATCTGCTGGCAAAAGGGAGATGCAGCCGACTGAGTGGAGATAGCAGCAACCACCGGAGAAATGCTTTGGGTGAGTGGTTACCAGCATCTGCCCAAACACGAATCTCCTGTTGTGACAGAAGATGTAGCTTCCTCCCCAATTTTTCCCCAACCTTCCCTTTTCTTGTTTTATCCACATGTAGCTGGGACAGGTGAGCAGGCACCAAGCACCCTACAGCTGGACAAAGTTCAGGGCTAGCAGTGGGTGCTTGGTTCCACTTCTGCGCTTGCTTGCAGGAGGCTGTGGGCAGTTCTAATGATTGCTTTAAGTTTCTTATCCTAGCTTTGGTCACTCCCAGTCACTATCCAATCACCACAGCAAAATACAAGGGATTAATCTTTGTCCTCTGAAAAAGATATGGAAACCTGTTGTATTCAACAGAATCCTAATGATTTTTGATCCTGGGAATCACTCAAGGAAAGAAACAATTGCATGTTTTACTTTTTTTTTTGTGTGAAACCAAAATGAAGTCCATTAAATACAATTCATAATAAACTTAAAAGCTGACCAGTTTCAATCTGGTAATTCATACAAATGGTTTTGTTGTTTATTTTTTATTATTTTGTTTTGGTTTAGTTTCATTTCTGTTTGTTTGGGGGGTTCTTGTTGTGTTTTATTATTGTTGTTGTTTTTGTTTTGTTTTTAGTAAACTGGAAAGCTAGGGTGAGGGGTGATACCTTTGTGCAAGTTTCCAGCAATTAAATTGTAGAGTTCCCTATACTCATAATGTGGGATAGCAGCTTTAAAGCAAATACAAGGAAAGCTACAATCTGAAAGTGTTAGCCTGCTTGAAAATGCAGAGAACTGCAAGTTCCTTATTGCGTACTGAGTTTGATACTTCAATATGGGCATTTCTTCCTTGTGGTTATTTCACCATAGAGCACTAGTTCGCCTTGCCTCGTTTGTAGACTTGAACCTGTGTAGGTTTATCTCTACTCTGAATAAATTTCCCACACAGCTCATTTAAGCAATATAGATGAGTCATTGAGACTGACAGGTATAATACTGAAATAAACTCCCCATCTGAGCCAGGGGAAATTGGACTGGGAAGCCAAGATCTCCACATCTGGCAGTGTAGTCTCTACACCCAGCAGCAATTTACAGCTATGTGGAACAGATCTGAGTAGAGTGAGATGAGATAGTCAGTTTACCCTCAACATACTGGTGTTAAATGTGTCTCCCTTTACTTCACACTCATTCCAGATACAGATGTTCCTTTGCTTAAAGATTTCAGCAAACAAAATTAAACCCATAGGTACACAGAGATTAGGGAGTAAATGGATGCTGGACAACAGAAAGGCCACTCCCATGACTGTGTCAGTTTATCCAGTAGACAGATTAGGTAAACCCATTAGGTAAATGCTTGTGTCCCACTGGGTGATAACTTGGCACTGCCATGGTGCTGTAGCTATCTGCAGCATTTTATAGGTGATGCCAACGTAGCAGAGCTGTCACACACATAATCTCCTCACTATTTTTAATTCAGTTTAAATCCCTGTGTGCATATGCAGGAGTAGATCCATCCACTTTTTCCTTGAATATCGTTGTTTTTTGTACATGCACAACTTTATTGACGTGGAAAACTAGAAACTGAATCACTTGGCATGGAACAGATATGCAGCAACATCATATTGAGCAACCATGTTCTGTGATATTTGGTCCTACTGTATGGTGTTTCTGGGCTATGTCTGTGCAGGTTCTTGGTATTTTAAGGAGGTTTTGAAAGAAGTGACCACTTGGTCTATGTCCCGTGGCTTGGTATAAAAGTGCAGGTAAAAAAAAGACTGTTAAAAAGTTGAAGATAAATATTATAATGAGTCAATAGTGTGGGAGAAAGATGTAGCTGTAAACTTAGGCAAGATACTTAGGGCAAGGCTGGTTTGTTTGTTTTTTTCAACAGTCTTCCACTACAAAGGAAGAAAAAGAAAATGTGTTTTTCAAGTGGAGCGGAATTAGTTTGTGGAGGTTTCAAGTTACGTATTTGTCTGTGATAGTAAAACCTGCAGTAAATGACAGACCAGTAAGGTTTTGTGATCATATGTTGATTTTCCTTCTTGCTTGCATAAAGTATTGCTTTATGGTTGAAAAATTATAAGTATAATGCTGCAGGTGCAAGAGAACAGAGGGGCAAACCTGACTGTGAACAGCCTCTTTATAGAAAAACAGCAACAGAATTGCTAACACAGTTAAGTACAAATAATGGCACAATATAAGGAAATATATAGGATTTTAAGCCAGCTTGCAACTCCCAGGCCTGTTTGCAACACAGCACTAAATGGAAGTGTAAGTTTGAGGACCATTGAACAGAGTTCCTATCCCCAATGAATCACAATTAGAGTAACACCTGGATTAATAAATTTGTGCTGATTCACTGGGGAAATTCACCTTGTTTAATAGCCCTCCAATTTCTAAATAAAGTTGTTTATCTGTGGCAGGATGAACTACTTTGTCCCAGGCTGATCTGCAGAGCTTGTAGAAAGATTTCTTCAAGACCATTTGAAGGACATTTCAAGCAAAACTCCAAAGTACCACACTGTCCTTTACAGACTGGTCATGTTCCTGTAGTTCTGCCTCTTCAGTAGCTGCAAGTAAGTAACCTTGGTAGGTTTACAGCATGATTCAGGCATAGTAAGGTTGAGATTTTGAACAAGCTTTCATCTCAGAAAACACCTGACATATAGAAGTGTGAGAGTTACAGCTGCTAAACTGTCCCTGAGGGATTACCAAATATCTAATTTATGTCTCATATGTGGCAGTGCTTGAGTCAGACTGCTTAGAGTTGGTTTGGTGACATAAGTGTGTTGTTCAATATTTTATCTTTTATCTATTCATCTTTTGCCATTTTGTGCCTGATGGGTCACCTTTGTACAGTTAAATAGTTTCCCTTATAGACAGGTTGATTTCAGTCTTGCATGTAAAACAGGCTAAATTTACCTGATTCGTGCTCCTTTGCCAAAGCTTCATCGTTCTCTCTTGCTATTCTTTGTCATGAAGACATCCGCTGTTACCCCTTGGACTATTTCTTCTTGTAATGCAATTTTAAATCCCTAGATCTTCACTTCTGCTACCAGCCTGCAGACAGGAACCTAACCCCAGCAGGACATTAAGAAACAACCTACATGCAGCATGTGGGATCCTGCATCCATTGCGATGTGTGTTGGAGGAGGATGGAGGTGTGGCTGGTGCCAGGGCTGAAGGGCTGCATGTTCAGCCCCAAGTTTCAGGCAGTGGCATCCTGCCACATCAGCCTCCTTCCTGTTGCTTGGCACCTGCCACCATCTCAAAACTCTGCGAGGAATAAAACCATCTTCGTACACTCAGGTAAGGATGTGCAAATGGCATTACAGAAAAACAAACCCAACACTTAAAAGCTGAGGCAGGTTGTGTGGAAGACTTTCCTCTAAACTACTGCCGAGATTGCCAACATCAGGAATTTGATGACCTACACAAGTAGTATGATCCGTCCTAAAGAGTTCATCAGCACATTCTTGAAAGTTATAAATAAATTGAATATATTTCTAGGATTACTACTTTCTGTGATTTTCCATGTATAACTATGATTTCCACTTTCCCATCTTTTCTACCTCTTTCAGACACATGTGGTTCTGAGTAGGTTCAAACCTCTGCACTATTACCTTGTATTTTGGTTTAAGCGATACCCACCAGCATCATTTATGCAGTAAATCCCCTGCTTATTCTGCACAAATAAGACATGTCAAGAATAAACAGGCTCTGAGTCAGTGACAAATGGTACTCTACAAGATCTAGGAACATGTATCATTGGGGTTTGTTGATTATTCAGGTGACATACGGTAGCAAGAGTGATTAACACTGTACTGCTCAAATTCATCAGTGAATAAAAGCATTACATTACTCTGGTTCATGCTGAAACAAGCTACTAAATCAGGGTCTCTGAAGACAGCAAACATTCACTTTTCTTAAGTACTAAATAAACATTGCATCTTTGAGTTAGAGGAAAACTGGGCAGATGGAGAAAGCAGGGCCAATATTATCTCTGTAATTTTACAAGGTGTTATTTTTTAAAGAAGATCCCTAAAATTCACTGAGTTTATGGCTGATTGTTAGCATGAAGGAGTTGAAGCCATGTATATTTTTTGAGAAGACATTGTAAAAATGTTATTTATCAAGGACATTCTTTAATTATCTTTTTAAAAATCAGGAAGTTGGTAGAAAAGTGGGTAGAAAGGTGCACAGAAATTATACTTGCTACTTTCAAGTATTTTTGGTGGAAAAGAGAAAAAAACCCACAACTGAATCTTACCAAGCAATTGAAAGATGAAGCCAGAAAAGTTGTGCAGCAGATGCACAAAGGGAGCAGCCTACTCTACCATTTTATATTTTCCATTTCTATACTGGTGAAAAATCAACAGGAACTTAGCTGGCTTAGCTGGATTGATGAAGTTGCTCTCCAAAGACCAGATTTGCAGAAAGGTCAACGATAATTAACCTAGTTCATTCATGTGATGGTTAAGCACCTTTCCTTATTGTAGTCAAATATATATTTAGATATGCATGAAATTTATTAATGTTTAGCCAGTCTAGTCACTGGGTCTTGAATGCTTGGACTTGGCAATGATAGGAGATACATTTATATTACAAAGGTGCTCCTGTGCACCCAGATAAACTTTTGCGTGGGTGGTAGTAACATGATCCATCCATTCACCATTTACTGATTAAAATTCCAGTTCCTTCAGCAGCCATTCTGAAAGGTTTGTCAGAGAATGTTTTTCCTTGCAGTTGGCTGTGTACTCTGAAAAAACATATTACAGCCCAGAGTATGAAATAATAGGATTTTAAATTTTTTATTAATTTAAGGCCTACCACAATCTGAACCGTCCAAAGTGAAAAAATCGTCTTGCTCTGTGTTTTAGAATGGCAGGAAATCTACTTTCCAAATGTAAGTCTTGTGCAGGTTGCTTTGGGAGAGCTCAGGAGAGTGACTGTCACTTTCCTGATGTTTTGAAGAAGGCATCTGAGACTGTTCTAGAAATTTCTGAAATATATATGTTTACCTCTCCCTAGGAAATGTGAGAATCTGACATCTTTTACAGACATGCACGTATACACTGCTAATGAAAAACTTCAGAACTAATAAAACCTTTCTGAACTAGCTTTTCCATGGCATGTTGACATATACTGAATGCAAGACAATGATGCTATGAAAGTTTCATTGATGCACATTTGGGCTGACCTACATATAATCATTGTGCCTTTCTTGCAGACAAACTAACATCCTAAATAAATATGCCACATCAGCTAATCAGTTGGTAGAAAGCATGAGAAATGTCAGGAGACTGGTAAGTATGTCTCCCTAGACCCCTGGCTTGCAAAGGTTGAAGTTCCTTTCCAAAAACTTAACTGATCCATGTTGGTTTTCTTCTGCCTCAGAACAACAAATTATTTTAAAAATACATAACTTAAAGTTACAAGCTTATCTCAGCCTTCTTTTTGCCAAGTAGCTAGGAAAATAAGGGATGCCTTCATCTTGATTTGAAAGACTGAAGAGAAATATAACAACAGTCCTCAAGCTGTTAATGCAGCTGAGATTCATGCTGCAGAGAGAATAAGTCTTTCTAAGAAGAAGAATGGATAAACATGGGATGGCTTACATATGGGAAATGTGGTAGCTCCATTTATGGAGGCTTTTATGACACACATCTCTTGGAAGTGTTTTTTCCATGCAGCTGAACTTGCTCCTATGTATTCAATAGAATATGGCATGGAGATACATGATCTCTGGCACCCTTGCTTGGACTGAGCTGGCTCGAGATTTGTGGAGAGCAGCCTGATGTTGCTGACTGTGGTGCAGGGCCTGTGCAGGACTTACGAATTCAGGTCCAGCATTGGGAACACTTCCTGGCCCAATGTGCCCAGCTCCCATGTGCACTTGAAGCACCACAGGGATATACTACTGGTATTTGAAGTGTAAACATGGTTTATTAGGCACAGGGGAGACCTGAACACAGGTTTTCAACATGCCAGGTGAGTAGTCTAATCGTCAGGATATACAAATAATAGCCTTCCCTGTGATTTATCTAGTTATTCCCAGAAAACTGCTCAATTAAGAATTACTACTCCACTATAGCAAGCACTTAGGACACTAACTCGGTCAAATGAATTTCCAAAGCATTGGATCCTTCAGTGATTTGTACTGAACAGATATTCTGTTATAAACCCACGTAGCCATCCTAATAAAGTTGGGTTTTTTTAATAAAAAATTTGAGAATAACACTGGTGTCAATGATTTAAAATTTTCTCACAGTTTTAGTTCTTTGGAAAAAAGTCTGTGCCCCTTCCATACGTATAATTTCTGTGTTGATTAGCTCCTACCCATTTGCTACTGTTATGTTTCCATCTCTCCAGAAGGCAAGCTGGCAGAGTTTTCCCCTTCTGGTAAATAATGATCACTTCCCAACCTTCATGACATAGAATGTAACTTCACATTTGGGATGGAAAGAGCTCTGCTTACCAAACTGATAGTTACTCGTTACGGGGTAACAGATTTTTAAACAAAGTCTTTGCACCTATCTTTCATATTTTCAGTGGAAGAAAATCCCCTATTAAGGAACCTCCCACGAAGGAAATGAGATTTTTGGGTTATTTTCAGACTCCCTGGTATCTTGTTAAGCTTGCAATTTGTTCACCTTTGTCTTTGAGATTGCTTGGTTTTGATTTATAAAGACCCCTGTTCCTGAGCTTATTTCTTTTTGTTCCTCTTTCCC
>NW_009952893.1:3341527-3350147 GCF_000747805.2 Chaetura pelagica | reverse complement strand
TCCCTAACAGATTACATACATACTATTGCGACCACTATTGACAATATAAGATAGGGTAGTTCTCTTTCACAAGCTCTGAATCTTGTCCCCATCCAGAGCTGGCATGTCTCTCTGGCTTGCAAAAAAAACAGAACCCAAAACCCGAAAAACCCCACCTGCTTCTGTCTGTCTTCCTTACCTGGACATAATTCAAATCTCATCAGGCTGCTAGTTTTGGCCAAATTATGCTTGACGGGTCCTGCCACCAACAATCTGATCTAAACTATTGGGTAATTTTGTCCATGTACGTCTGTTAAAAGAACCAGGGATCTGGCTTTGGCTCTTTTCTCATGGAAAATTTCCATTGCATTCAGTGGCAGCTGGACAAACCCACTAGTTTGCAAATTAAGGAAGGACTTGAGGAGGTATATCTCTTTCTATGTATCTTAGGGATATTTGGGATAATTGCTGATTTTTTTATTTATTTATTTTTTTTGTGGTATATGTGTGCTATGGTCAATGAAATGTTAGTTAGACTGGGAACAGTCCAGTTAGCATTTAGAACAGCCAAAAATCATGGTCCAAATGCCAAAGATGCAGCACTTACCTGCTATTAATTAATATACAGAAGAGTTATGACATAAGTAGTTACTCCTAAAAATTGCCTGTATGGATGTATATGACATTGCAGAGTCTCTCGTCCCCACAAGCACAAGAAAATGAAATAAATCTTAGGAAATAGTAATTAAATGGTGACCAGGTGTCTGACCAGCAACCCGTGCCTGCTGCAGGAGGCTGAGCAGGGCTGGGGCTCACCAGCTCCTTGCTGGGGCTAACAGGTCACCTGGGAAACCCAAAAAGTGTCTTTCCTCCTTCAGCCGCTCTATTACGTGTGTAGAAGCAAACTATCTTCTGTTGCTGAGCCTAAAAGTTTCCAAGGCACTTTTTTTCCCCCCTCTTTTCTTTTTTTTCTTTTTTTTTCTCCCTTCATGACAGACTGAAGAACTCATTGGTGCTGTAATGAAAGGCAGACTGCGTTCCCTGTCATGTCAAGAACGCTGCATCGGGAAAGTCGACATGATTTCATGGCTAATGATTCACTCGCTAATATCAATGTGGGCTGCAGTGAGGATAACCAAGTTGAGCTGTCTTAGATCAAATGATTCAATTAGGCCAGCTGTCCCTATTTGTCATGGCTCAACTCGCTTTCAAATTACCTTTCCAAAGTGTGTACGTGCCTTAGCATAGAACTTAACAGCTCAACTGTTTCACAAAAAAGAGGATATTTAGGCATGGTGATAAAGGGGAAGAAAGACGTCCCTTTTCATCTGCATTGAATGTTTTTCCTTAGCAGCTACAGTATGCATTTGCCAGGCTAAACTTTGAACATCACAGCCGAGTGTGAATCACTCACCTCTCCTGATGACAGTGTTCTTTTAGATTTCTAGACTATCTTTTGGCACGTTAATGAAAATAGGAAAGCATGTGCAAAAGACAACTGACACAGACGGGAGTAAATGTCTCACAGAAACCCACAAATAAAGGCACAGTCCCTCAAAGACATCCTTTTGGCTTAAACTGAGCTCAAGTCAGTAATGGCCAATGACAATGTCTGGTGAGGAGCCTTTCTGCAGTGTGTTGGTTATCTTGGTTAAGCTCGTCAATGCTGCAGGAGCACCAACCAGTCTGCTGTCCCTTGGCAGCAGCCCTGGGTGCCCAAGCGGTGGGCGCTCTGCAGAATCACACAATCACAGAATCTTAAGGGTTGAAAGTGACCTCAAAAGATCATCCAGTCCAACCCCCCTGCCAGAGCAGGGTCACCTAGAGCACATCACACAGGAACGTGTCCAGGTGGGTTTTGAATGTCTCCAGAGAAGGAGACTCCACAACCTCTCTGGGCAGCCAGTTCCAGGGCTCTGTCACTCTCATAGTAAAGAAGTTTTTTCTGATATTCACATGGACCCTCGTATGTTCCAGTTTGCACCCATTGCCCCTTGTCCTGTCACTAGACATCACTGAAAAAAGCCTGGCTCCATTCTCCCAACACTCGCCCTTAACATATTTGTAAACATTGATGAGGTCACCCCTCAGTCTCCTCTTCTCCAAGCTAAAGAGACCCAACTCCCTCAGCCTTTCCTCATAAGTGAGAAATTGACCATTGACCATCACCGCTTCAACCAGACCCTCCCTGTTGGTGAGTACAAGATCCAGCAATGCTCCTCTCCTAGTTGGTTTGTCCACCATTTGCATCAAGAAGTTTTCATCGATGCATTGGAGGAACCTCCTAGACTGTGAATGCCTGGTTGTGTAAGTCTTCCAGCAAATATCTAGGTAGTTAAAATCCCCCATGAGGACTAAGGCCTGTGATTGCAAGGCTGCTTTCAGCTGCCTCATCAACTCCCTCATCCTGGTCAGGAGGTCGCTCTATTACGTGTGTAGAAGCAAACTATCTTCTGTTGCTGAGCCTAAAAGTTTCCAAGGCACTTTTTTTCCCCCCTCTTTTCTTTTTTTTCTTTTTTTTTCTCCCTTCATGACAGACTGAAGAACTCATTGGTGCTGTAATGAAAGGCAGACTGCGTTCCCTGTCATGTCAAGAACGCTGCATCGGGAAAGTCGACATGATTTCATGGCTAATGATTCACTCGCTAATATCAATGTGGGCTGCAGTGAGGATAACCAAGTTGAGCTGTCTTAGATCAAATGATTCAATTAGGCCAGCTGTCCCTATTTGTCATGGCTCAACTCGCTTTCAAATTACCTTTCCAAAGTGTGTACGTGCCTTAGCATAGAACTTAACAGCTCAACTGTTTCACAAAAAAGAGGATATTTAGGCATGGTGATAAAGGGGAAGAAAGACGTCCCTTTTCATCTGCATTGAATGTTTTTCCTTAGCAGCTACAGTATGCATTTGCCAGGCTAAACTTTGAACATCACAGCCGAGTGTGAATCACTCACCTCTCCTGATGACAGTGTTCTTTTAGATTTCTAGACTATCTTTTGGCACGTTAATGAAAATAGGAAAGCATGTGCAAAAGACAACTGACACAGACGGGAGTAAATGTCTCACAGAAACCCACAAATAAAGGCACAGTCCCTCAAAGACATCCTTTTGGCTTAAACTGAGCTCAAGTCAGTAATGGCCAATGACAATGTCTGGTGAGGAGCCTTTCTGCAGTGTGTTGGTTATCTTGGTTAAGCTCGTCAATGCTGCAGGAGCACCAACCAGTCTGCTGTCCCTTGGCAGCAGCCCTGGGTGCCCAAGCGGTGGGCGCTCTGCAGAATCACACAATCACAGAATCTTAAGGGTTGAAAGTGACCTCAAAAGATCATCCAGTCCAACCCCCCTGCCAGAGCAGGGTCACCTAGAGCACATCACACAGGAACGTGTCCAGGTGGGTTTTGAATGTCTCCAGAGAAGGAGACTCCACAACCTCTCTGGGCAGCCAGTTCCAGGGCTCTGTCACTCTCATAGTAAAGAAGTTTTTTCTGATATTCACATGGACCCTCGTATGTTCCAGTTTGCACCCATTGCCCCTTGTCCTGTCACTAGACATCACTGAAAAAAGCCTGGCTCCATTCTCCCAACACTCGCCCTTAACATATTTGTAAACATTGATGAGGTCACCCCTCAGTCTCCTCTTCTCCAAGCTAAAGAGACCCAACTCCCTCAGCCTTTCCTCATAAGTGAGAAATTGACCATTGACCATCACCGCTTCAACCAGACCCTCCCTGTTGGTGAGTACAAGATCCAGCAATGCTCCTCTCCTAGTTGGTTTGTCCACCATTTGCATCAAGAAGTTTTCATCGATGCATTGGAGGAACCTCCTAGACTGTGAATGCCTGGTTGTGTAAGTCTTCCAGCAAATATCTAGGTAGTTAAAATCCCCCATGAGGACTAAGGCCTGTGATTGCAAGGCTGCTTTCAGCTGCCTCATCAACTCCCTCATCCTGGTCAGGAGGTCTGTAGTAGACCCCCACAGCTGTATCACCCATACCAGCCTGCCCCTTAATTCGTACCCACAGACTTTCCACTTGCTCCTCATTAGGCCCTGGACAGAACTCAGTACATTCTAGTTGCTCTCTCACATAAAGAGCAACTCCACTGCCTAGGTTTGCTGATCTGTCCTTCCTAAAAAGGACACAGCCATCCATGACCACATTCCAGTCATGTGAGCTGTCCCACCATGTCTCTGTAATCGCCACCAGATCGTAACCTTTAGAGCACACACAGACCTCTAACTCCTCCTGTTTATTCCCCATGCTGCCTGCATTGGTGTGCAGACATTTCAGAGAATGAACTAAGCACACTGGTGGCATCCTTGGGAGGCAGGAGGCCTTCTGGTCTTCATTAATAATAGAACAATGCCCCACTAGTTCATACCCAGCTACAACCCCCTCCCACTTCCAATCTAGCTTAAAGTTGTGTGAATGAGCCCTGATAACTCCTGCCCTAGGACCCTTTGTCCCCTGTGGGACAGGGTCTTCCCATGCAATGCCAGCAAGCCTGGTGTCCTGGAAATCAAACCATCCAGGAGTTTTGTCTCCTGCCCCCAGAGGCAAAGCTGGGCTGGCTGCTGGTGGGGCCAGCACTGAGCAGGCATGGAAATTCAATTACCCTTGGTGGCGATCCCTGCAGTGCTGGGCAGGGAAGGAGCTTCTCCTGCTGAGGCTGAAGTGGCTGTGCCTGCAGAGCTTTCACCCGTGGGCATGGATTGACTTTTTAGTGTTGCAGAGGTGATAAATGGGGGGAAGAGCTACCTGGATGTACAGGAAACAGAGCAAAGTTACTACAAACATGCAATCACAGCTGTTGCTAAAGTCTCACATATTTTCTGTAGTTAGATTTGACTGATAATTTGGGCCTTCTCACTTTAAGCATTTTAATAAGATTCCAGAGGTGTGTGAACATTTTTTCTTTGATGTCTGTATGGATTATTTTTCACTATATATATTTATTTTGCCTAAGCTCTCTCTGGCAATCATACCAAGTTGGAAAATAGCAGTAGCATTTGCTAGAAAAATAAGACAGTTTTCCCCTGCTCTGAACTGAGTATCTTGCAATTTTGTGATCATGCTGTCAAGTAAAATATACTGCTGCTTTTGAGGAATGCTGTACTGGGGAGGTGTTTTCCATTTATCTAAAGGGAACAGTTAAAACTAGAACAGACTGAATTCTGGTTCTGAAAATTTGTGCCAGTTTGTTTTTCTATTATCCACATCTTTCACTGCAAATAGAAACATGAATTTAAAAAGCATGGTTGAAATACTAAGCATCAGAAAATTTTTAGGAGCACTGTTTAGGACTTGCTCATCTTCTGACAGGTTCTGTTGAAGAGTGATCTCTGAATTCCTTTGAGCTGATTGCTGGGAGACTTTGGTCATGTGATGGATACATTAATTGGATAGTAATACAGAGAGATGCAATAAATCTTCATTTGAATTGTATGGCCCAGAACAGCTCTCTGGACCCATTTATTTGGAGTCATGATTAGGGTTTTGGACAACTGAACTTAGTGTTCTGATGCACAGTTAGGAGTCTGCGAAGTCTCCAGCAACAGTACTTGAAGATGCTTTAAAATACAACTTTCTTATACCAAATTTTGTTTGTTTGTTTGTTTATTTCCAGAAAATTGATTGCGTTTGCCAGCTTTAAAACTTTATGAATCAGCAGGCTTATGAGAGATCAGATAAGTACTGCTCCGCATCCTGCCATAGACCTGCTGCTACTTTTTTTCAAAGTTAAATAGTTCTCTGGTACAGTCTCACTTATTTCCTCTTCTTCATCCCAGTTGCGGTTTTTTAATTCAGCAGAAGGCAGGGATCAACATGGGTTGTCCTCTGGAATCAAGATGATTTCTGACCTTCTGAACTGTAATCCTAAAGCAATCAACCACATTTTACAAGGAGAGCATGTAAGACTAAATCCACATATCCTGAGCTGTCATATTTGAGCAGTGGTAACATTCATGCAGCTACTTACATTCTCTTTGCCTCCTCTCTCTCATTTTTAAGCTCCACAATGCTTTCCTCCAATGATAATGGGAAGATCAGTACCGTGCATTTGCTTCCTCTTAATTTCAAGGGAAACTTTAGATATCACCAGAGGCTAAAACATTGCAGACAACACACAGGAGCTCTGCTCCTCAGGCCCTCCCTGTGCTCAGCAGAAAAGCCAGCAGTTCCTCAGACAAAGCCCACTGCCAGGGTGAAATGCACTACAAGGCAATTGTCCTGCAGCCCTAGAGCTGGCTTGCAAAGTTCATGACACACTGAGGGTCTAAAATGCCTAAACTGGCCTTCTGTCTCCTGCCAGATACATCCATGTGTGGGAGTCAAAAGTAATGGGCTGTGTATTTCGCTTGGCTCATACATACCCAGAAGTAAAGAGAGCTGAGGGTGCAACCATGCTATGTAAGTTGAATATAAAATATTAACTGTCTCAAGAAGTAGGATGGAGTTTGCCTGCTGCCTAAATTAACAAGCAGAGGTAAACAGATTTACCAGCCTTATGCCTGCTATTTATATTTGGTAATTAATTCAGTTAATCAAAAACACAATGCATTTTGCAGCTTGTAGTCTCTGGCTTTGACTGCAAAATACATACCTTTGGATGGGAACACTGTAGAGCTGAAGAAAAAGGAAAGATCAGGCGTGGGTTTTACTGGATTTTAGCTCATCTTTTCAAAGATGAGCTGCAAAAGAACCTGAATGGTTACAGTCAGGAAATATGGCCTGACCAAGCTGATGCATTAGGGTTTTCCTTAATTTCTGCCTGCTATGTTTTCTTTTTTCTTATTCCTCATGTAAAAATCTTGGCAAGGGGGTAGAATGTCACAAAAATGACATTTTTCTTCCAGAGATTTTAAAATGCAAAGAGAATGCTAAGTGGATTTCTGACTACATTGAAAAATGTCTCCCTCTGAGCTCTGCCATGAAAAACATCTTTCAGTGTTCACATTTCAGCCTCCCTCCATTCTCTTCCATTTGGCCATAGCTCACAGGGGGACATTTCCAGTCTACAGTCTCTGCTCACTTGGAATAATGTTTATTTGCATGAGTAAACCAGCTAAAGTGGCTATCACTGAAGCCACAACTAGAAGATGAAACCAGTTGGGACTATTCCCATGAGAAGTGAGTCAGGTTGCTGAATCAGGCCCACATGTGAATTTTTCTGTGTCCCAAAGGTATTTTTCCCATCTCATTAGAAAAAAGTGTTCTTCTAGGCCATCAGAAAACAAAAGCCTGGGAATTCAAAGTACAGAAGGGCACACATAATGTCCTTTTATCTTTTCACTCTCACCTTTCCTTCATTTTTCCTTCCTGCAGTGTGACTAAAAAGGAAACTCTCAGGTGAATTTTATAATTCTAGGCTTTTATCAGCTTGTTATTTTTGTTCTATTTTTACCTAAATATATGGCACGTGTTTTCTAGAAAAAAACCGAAACAAACCTAAACATCTCCCTAGTATCTAGTTTTATCTTAAAGACAACAAAGAATTGCAAGGTGTTAATGGTGTTCATTGTGCAGTAGGTATCTTAGCTTCCCCTTCTATAACAAAGCAGATCTGGAGAGTGTAAAAACAGGAGAAATATGAAAACTGTAAAGACATTTAATGTGCAAAAAGGACCAACTAATGTGTGTCAGCTCAGCCAGATGCCCAAGGCTAAATCTCTTGATGTGAGATGGTGATTCAGCTGTCAAGGTGCCTGAGGAGACTTGTGGTCATCATAATGATTGGCTGTGGTTTGTTTTTGTGGGTTGGTGGGGTTTTTTTGGTTTGTTGTTTTGTTGGTTTTTGTTGGGTTTTTTTTGGAAAGACAATAAACAAAAAAGGTCAAAGTTATTAAAATGAACCAACAGTCCATTTTGGTGGAAATACAGCAGGGCTCGTTAACTCAATTCACATCTTTTGCGTCAGTTTTCTAACATACCATACATCTGGAAAAATGCAATTATTTGTAAAAGACACAATGTGCCTCTTTTCCTCAAAGGTTTTGTTTACAGTACGTAATAAAATATGATACAGTTTTTCATGGAGATGGGATCTGATAATTTGTTTAGATATAATATGAAAGTATCAGTCTGTGAAATGAAAATAAAAAGTAGGCAAATGCTCAAGATGTGTCAGCTAACAAAATGGTAAGTTCCAAAACATGCATTCAAGTGAAAATCAAAGGCTTGAAGCAACAATCTTATTTCCCTTAAAAATCAACCTCTTCAGTGTCTAATATGTTGATGGTGATTGCTATTACTGAGACTGTGTTTTACTGTGACAGAGTCCTTCCTACTCTAGTCAAAACTTACCTCCAGTCAGCTGAAAACCCAGAAAATGAAAAAGTGAACTCAAGTTTTCTGTTATCCCAAAATATAAACACTTCAAAAGAACATACACAGAGCCAACTCAAAGGTCCCCATCTAGCTTGATGTGCTGTCACTGCTCCTGGCTAATACTAAACATTTGGGGAAAGTCTTCATCTGAAAGAGTGGTAAGTTGTATTTAACTCTTGGGGTTAGATTTTCCTGTGTAGATTTTCCTTCATAATTCCTTGTTGTACTTTAGATTAGCAGTACTGAAGTGTGTGGTATTAGCCTTTAATTGTGGAATATTTAGCATGTGTCTCAGAAGTCTGTGATTCAACCT
>NW_009952893.1:3324288-3341250 GCF_000747805.2 Chaetura pelagica | reverse complement strand
TGAGCTTGTGCAGGTGCTCTTAGTCTTTAAAAGGAACTGTTAGAGTGTGCTTTTGCAAACTGTCAAGATGCAAATGACATTTCTGAGAAGCAAGATTTTCTTTTCTGCTTACAAATTGGAGGCAAACGTGTCTAAGAAGTGGTCAGACGCGTGATTTATGCCTTATCTGTGTCAAGCTGTTACAGTGGATACATATGCAAAGATATACCAAGGAAGCCAATTGCAGTTGGGGTCAACCTGATATCAAACCAAACAAATTAGGAGTTTTATTATTTGTAAATAATCTTCATTGGAAGATTCAGTCATGCTGGTCCCTCTAAGTCATGCCCAATACACAACTGCTGTTTCTGAATGGAGCCATCCTTGTTAGATGGCATTTGTTTTGCTCAGCTGTAGATTCTTTGTACAAGAGAAATGAGGGACTGGTTTCTCTGGCTGCCCTATATGTCCAGAGAGAGAGAAAGGATCCTTCAGAGGGTGATTCAGAGTGAGAGTAAATTAGTTTAGGCTAATTGACACAAGCAAGTTACTGCTTCCAGGGACACAGTATGAACCTCTGTATGCCCTCTCCAGCCCTCCGTCTTGTTACTGGGTGCCCAAAAGCCCTGTGAAAATGCAGGCACATTGTTGAACTCAAGTGAATGCTGCTTCTATCCCTGAGAATTATAAGGGGATTTTTCATAGTTTGTCACCTGGATGGTTGGACAGTGGCTGGAAACTGGAGTGAATCAAATGAATCAGCTCTGGTGAAGAGTTAGGAAAGCTCATGCGATTTCTCCAGGCACAGAATTCCTTGCAGGAATCTCACAGCAGAAAAGGCCACCAAGCACCAAGAAGGTTATTGCACTGTTTGCCCAGAATGAGGACAAGCTGATCTGGATGTGGATATAAATATCAACAAAGAAAGTATATCAAACTGATGGTGCAAAGTGGACACAGTCCAGTTTTATACAGTTAAATTGGCACAACCAGTGTAAACAAGTCACATTAGTGTAGAGTCCCTGGGCATGTACGGCTTTGCTATGGCACTGACAAACACCTAAAGAAGCAGCAAATTGATAAAGTATCAATTTCCTATGCCACTAAGCTTTCCTAGAGCTAGAGTAGACTGTTTCGCAGAATCACAGAAACACAGAATACTCACGGTTGGAAAGGACCTCTAAGATCACCTTTAAAACAATGTTTGGGTAGGAAAGTAGTTAAGAAAGAACAGATTGTCCTTGTTAAAGGTGCAAATAGGCTGTATGCTGAAAGCCTAAACCATTCCCTGACTGTTTGACTGCATTTTAACAGAAACTTTCAAGTATTCAAGAGCTCAAGCTAGCCCCAGCAGTGAATGTTGTGACTGCAAGGGGTTAACAGACAATTTATGTAAAGTCTTAGTATTCTGCAAAATGAAACGTGCATGTGAAATGGAAAAAAAAAGGAAAAGATTATATTTGTCAGCTGTGCTACCATATGTTGCTCTGGCGGAAGCACAGCAAAATGGTGACAATTTCTATTTTATTGAATGAGGATCTGTGTTAATTTCCATTATTTGAGAGTGTCTCTGGACAAACAGAGGTATCTTCATTATCACATAAAACTGTGCTCACCAGTAACCTAGAATATCCATGGCTACAGGGTGACCTGGGATTGCAATCTCCTTGAAAATAAAATATCAGAGAATCAGTTCGATCCATCTGCATATTTTAGTGGATTTAGCCCTTGGAGGGCATGGGGGAATAGTCTTGTGAAAAGATAAGTGGCAGATACAGGAAATATAGAAAAATTTGAAGCTCTTTAAAATCTGAGGAGAACTTATCTCATCAGCATGATTAAAACAAGTGTGCGTAAAGGCTTTGGTGGTTGCAGACTACTCTCGGCCATCTGGTCATGCTGAGAGGCAGGGCTTCATGGTGTGGGCACAGAGATGCACATATATAAGTAAATTTCTCTTGGACATAGGCTGATATGTTTGCTTAGCTGTGCTGTGTCATACAGGCTTACTTGTTCAGGTTTTGCAGGGTGAGGGGTATCTGTGCCATTCCTTTTTCCATGGTATAGAGATGCCCTGGAAGATGCTGCTTTTGTTATTCTCGGATCACAGCTTTGTCTCAAGAATTTTCTCAGCTTGCCAGGAGCTCAACATGTGAGCTGCAGTGAGCTGGGTGCTAAGTGTCACTGAGCATCCAGGGCTTTCCTTGACTCATGTGCATCATGGGTGCACAGTGCCTCTTTGGGTCATATGTCAAATGGAAGGCATGAGAAAACAGTTCCATTGGATACTAGAAGTGATGCTCATTTGCTTTCAGGATGCTGAAGTCAAGCTTTTATTGCCTCTCTTTGTTTTTGTCTCTCCTCCCAGTGACCACAATTATGCTCTCTGTGCAAGCCCTGCCTCTGAAGTGACACCATAATTCTCCAGATAAGAACACCACAGGGCATTACAGTAAAACTATTTTGCCCCAGTGAACATTCCAGGATGGTTTCAGCTACCTGAATGTCTGACCTAGGAAGGCAGAGAAGTGCCTATGCTGGCACCATGTGCACCAGTGGGAACAGCTTGGTTATGTTCCTGTGGTTCTGTACCCAGCCTCTTAGTCCTTTACAAAGACACAGCTAGGCAATATCCAGGCAGGGCTGGCTTTTGGTCTACTAGAGCAGGCACCTAGTCTTGACCTTCCCATCCCTATATTGGTGTACTCTGTGTTATCTGGAACAGGTTCCAGGGGCTCCTGCCAGAATGTTTGGTATGTATCCTTCAGGTGCTGGAATGCAGCATCCTTGGAAAGAAGGGCACTGTTTTACATGGGTAAGGTTAGCACCACCTGGTTCTTGGTCATGCAGAAAACTACTGTAGCAATGAGTAAGGTGACAGCTTCTTACCTTCAGTCTCACCTGAGGGAATGAAATTGTTCAAATCACCTTGATTTTCCTATGTGCCCAAACAAGCGGGAGTTGATTGCACAACCTGAGCATTCACTGCTGTAATGGTTGGGTTTGTAGAACAATTATTTGCCAGATACTGACAGTTATTTGCTAACATATGTTAATAAACTCTTTGGTAGGGAGAGGTTAGTTTCTGTTTCAAATTCTGGCCATGGCAATTCCTAAAGGACAGCAAAGTGGATTGATTTGCTACCCTCTTTCCTCCTGTTTTGCAGCAGGCACATTTTGGGCTGCATAACCACTAGCACTTCCCTTGCTGTGATTGTAGGCATCAAATCAATAAAAATGCATGATACCAGGGTGAGCTCTGCAGCTGCTGAGAAACCATATTTTGGAAGAAGCAGAAAAGTAGAATCTTGTTTTCCTGCGTTCATGTGGCTTGGTGTCTCAAAGGCCACTGTGTATTACTCCATTATGGCATTTTGCTAGTGGTTGAATTTTCTATTTTCAGCAGTGGCTGAGAAGCTTCATGAGACAGCAATTGTGATTTCCTTTTAGCATGCTTGGCCCAATGGGTGACACAGACATGGAGCTTGCATTGCTGCGAAGGAAATTCTTGCGTCTGAATTTTACAACCCTGCCTTAGACGTTTTTATGTGCTAAATCATCTATAATGTACAGCGAGATACCTTGTACTGAGCAACCATAGAATAGATTTCCATAGGTTAAGATTTATTTATTTTTTTCTAAATCTGGTTATTGAGTTCTGGAAACTACAGATATAGCACTTTTATAATGTGATCATCCTTCACTGCAAATAATAAAATAAACTTTCATTGCAACAGAAGCCACACCTCACTACTCGTCCTTCAAATTGTCTTTCATAGAGCACATTTGATTTCTGCTGTTTCTTCTTAATATTGTGGGCTTGGAAGAGACTAAATGAGGACAAATCACCTACTGGTAAAGTGAATTAATTTTTTTTTCAGTGTTTCTGTCCTAGTTTCTTTTTTTAGTCTTGGTATTTTCTTTCTGAGTGCTTTTGTACATCAAGGCTATGCTCTAAGTAAGAAGTACATACTATGCTCAAGTTTCGGAAAAGGTAACTACCCTGTCCTGAAATGGAAACACCAGAAAATCAATAAATTTAGAAGTTGCCAGTATCAGTAACTACTTCCCAGACATTAGTTTCCAGGACCTCTTAAAAAGCTGGCAAACTGGCTTTGTTTTTAATCGTTTTCTTTGATCTCAAAGTGAAACCCAGACAAATAACTAATCTTTTACTTAACCGACTGCTACACTAGATGTCCTCTTCAGCTGAATATGTTAGCTAGAATATTTTTAGTGTCTAAATTTCATTAGGGAAGGTGATATACAGCTGAGGCCCTCCTACACAATGTGTTTTGGTACAGGTCTCTCCATACATCACTGTGTACGCACTATTGATTGCAAGTCTGTGTCATAACTGCTGCTGATGAAGCAGAATAATAATTTATTTAAGATACATGGCTTACTGCAATTTGACTGTCTTTTGCATATATCTCTCCTTTTAAATGTAAATATATTAAAACTTAAACATGAAACTATGGCAGCATATGTTTAGACATAACTTCCAGTAATCTGTTTAAATTACTTATGATGAGTAAAACTTAAACAGCACGTCTTTAAAGTAAGTCAAATTGCTAAGCCAGGAGAAATCATTAGTTCAGTGTGTGAAAAGAAATTTGGAAAAAACTACTTACTTTGGGGATTCTGTACTTATTTGACTACAGTGTTGTCAGTTGGGTTTTTTTGAGTTCTTATATGATTGAATGAAAATATTTGGGAGCTGTAAATTTGGTCAAAGTAGTCTTAGGAAATGTTTTGTTTTACCTCTTTTCTATATGAATTAAAAATAGCTTGGAGGGTCTAAGAATGGTGAAGTCTCTTCTCTTAAAGGACTGCCTAACTGCAGATCAAGCCCTTTTATAATAACTCAGTCAGTTTGAAATGCAATTTAGTATTGATATTTTATCCAGCATATTTGAAATAATTTTATTTGGCTACTAGAAATTTGTAATGCAAATTTTCTGCATTGTTAATTGAATTTTGATATCCACCCAAAAAATACAGTGGCACAAATGTGAAGACACAAATTAGTGAATAGGAAAAGTGGTTTAACATAGTGTTTATTAACAAAATTAAAATAAAGAAGATACATGTACATTCATCAATATAATTGCTTTAACCATGTATAGTATATTGTTCTAAAAAGAAATTCTAAGTTTATTGTCAAAGCTCCTTTAGAGCATATTTATTTGTATCAAATGGTTGCCAAATGGTGAATAAACGTTAAACAAACAAACAAACAAACAAACAAAATTGGAAGAGGCAGCTCCCACTAGAGTTCCCTTAATGTGTTTGGAGTGAAGCTCCTGAGTGACATCATGCTTGTGCTAGAAGGAAAAGTCTGTGGCACTAGTGGGAAAAGTATCTGGTGCCCTGTTAGAGTGTCATCCCTGTGTTCATGAACTTGAGAGATTTTGTTGTTCTCAAGTCCATCACTGGCTGGTGAGCTGGAGGTCTGTACACTGGTCTGCAGACTTCAGCCCTTCTTAGGATCCATTTGGCAGCCAGTCTGAAAGCACATTATGGCATTTGCTTCTCATATTTTGGTGGGAGCTTGCTTGGAAGTGTTAAAAAAAAATCCCTCTGGGTTAAAAGAATTTTATTAACATTGCGAAATAGGATTTTGAACTTCAGAATTAAAGCTGTCTGGCAAGCTGAGGCACCTTCAAGGGCAGGCATTAATATGCCATCTTCTATTATAGGAATTCCTTTTTCTTCCTTGGGCTTCATAGGTCATGTCTACTTTCAGTCCCATAGCAAGGTCTGGAGAGTAGGTGGCATGATTTGTAAGTAGCATGATGGTATTTGGCTTAATCAAGAATAGACAAGTAATCAAGTACAAATTAATCTGAGGAGAGTTATGGAAAATATTGATATTAAACCAATAGAATGAAATGTTGCTAAACATGAATCATGTAAGCTGTAAAGTAGAATTAAAAATGTAATTTGCATATCCAGCCTAAAATTGTAATAGATTCATGTAAATTCTCTTTGATGTATGATATTGATACACTACTATAGCAAAAGAAAATGATGGCACATAAAAATAATTGTAAGAGAAAATAGGGGAAACATTGCAAAACCACATATAAAGATATCACCTGGTGCACTGTATCACAAACGTAGTGGATAAACCTCATTACAAAAAAAGACCTAGGAGACAAATATAAGGTCTTGAGATAAATCAGGGAAATTATTAGATAAATGTCAAATTTCTATCTGACAAGAGAAGGGAAGACTGGATTTGTTCAGCAAAGATGAATGAAAGCAAGACTGTTAGGTATCTGTGAGTCATGAAAGTTTAAGAGAAGGTAAATCAGACATTCACATTGTTCTCTCTTAATAATAGCAAAAGAGATATTTAACAAATCTGAAAAGTGATGTTTCTAAAAGTGGCATAAAAGACTTCTCTGCGTCACTCACAGTTGATATATGTGCAGGATATTATGAAAGTACAGGATATTAGTAAGTGCAAGAATTTAGGAGTTTAGATGAATCATGTTTATAAATATAAACAGTCATAGTTATATTAAGCCTGTAAGCCCCTTTTTTGAGAAATAAAACTCATGCTTTAAGGCACAAACTGGTTTTAGCTTCAAATGTGACAGAGTTTAAAAATAAACTTTCTTTTAAATAATGTAACGTATAATTCCTTGCTCACTGTAAAATGCTCTGCTCCATTTTCTGAAGCTTTTTGGGGACCTTTTCCTTTAAGAATAACAGTCTTCACTTATATTAAACTCTCATTTAAGTGCTGACAGGCAAATTAACATATTTCAAACTGATACAAGTAGGAAAACATTTACCTTTTTTAAACCAGGATATACAAAAGACGATTTGCATAGTTACAATTCAAGTACAAAGTCACTGTAAATAGGTACAAGAGCATTTACAGATTTACTAAATTTGCTGCTGTTTGTGTCAGCCAAATCTAAACATAGGTATGGAATGTAAATGGAAAACGAGGATGGCAGATCTAATGCACCATTGGATCTGATAGTCCAAGTCTTGTAACATTTATTTTGTACCAGGAATCCAGGCTAAGAGGTTGGTTGATTGCTGTGACTCAGTCAAAGTGAGTTTGTATAACCTTCTACAAGGGGCAACAGAATAACTGAAAGATGGGCCTGAAAGTTTTTTGAAGAGACCAACTAGTACAGCTAGCTGCTTTGAGGCGGGGTCCAGCTTGGCAAACTCATAGATACTGCCTGCCTATGTAGAGAGGAGGCAGTCTTACCTTGGTACACATACGTGGGTACCATACAGCTGCTAAAAGGACTGAGAAGACAGATTAGAAGAGAAGCTTGCTGTAAATCCTCTAGAGCCTGGGAAGCCACCAAAAGACTACCTTCAGGAACTCTCCATAAAAAGCTACTACTGAGGCCTCTTAGATAACTGATTTAGATAAGGAAAAGTAGGCATTTTTGCTGAAGTTATTTTGGGAAGATTTTCCTTGCATGTATGAAATGTCTTTCCTTCTGTTATAACGTGTGTATATAGTTCAGCGCTTGTTTGTGTAATTCCCTGTACATATTTAGCCTGTAGTGTTTTATGTTAGACTTTAGAATAAACTTGTTTTGTCATTTTCTGCTCACCTTCTGTCTGCTATTTATAACTCTATGGAACAGCAATTAAGGAGGGAATGAAACAGCCTAATGTGACTGTCCTTGAAAAAGTGTTCTGTAATGCAAGGAGCAATATGACAATCCACCCAATTTCTGGCCAAACCTCCAAATTTTCAGACACATTATTAATACAATCACAGAATGGTTTGGGTTAGAATGGACCTTGAAGATCACCTATATCCAACCTTTCTGCATTGGGTTTTCATCATGTTTTCCCCCACAAGGGATACCGAATTCTTTAACTATTCTTTGAAAATGTAGAGAATAAAGGGATAAAACCTGATGTGCAGAGTATGGGTTACTATCAAAGGAGTTATTGTTCCTTTCTTGAGCCAAGGACTGTTTGACAATTTCTAAATAAAATGTACTAATAATCTTTTGGAGAATGTGCTAGTATTTTACAATGAGAAAAGTACTGCATGTTTCAGACAATGCCATAATAACAAGAGAAAATCCTACCTCAGAATTTCATGTGTCTGTCTTCCTTATAAAGGACAACATTGAAATCCCAGGAGGGGAATGCATGAAGGATATATGAATTTCTACTGTAGTAAAGCAATTAGATCTCTGTCTTGTGCTGTTCATTTTTTCTTTATTTGTTTATTTTTTTAATAATGGCCACGTTCACAGTGTGATTAGGGCACTAGTAGGAGCTGCTACTGCACAGAAATCTATGGCTATGGATTATGGCAGAAGCAATTCAAATGTCTTTCGAAGCTGCTTCTGTTCCTTCAGGTTCTTCACCACACCCAGTGCCATGGTATCCGAGTTTTCCCCTAGAGCATTAAATAACATGAGTAGGATCTGTCACATGTGGTTTGTTCTCCTAGTATAAATGTAAGGTTAGGTTGAAATCTTCTCTAATTTTCATCGTGAGACGTGCTGCGCAAATATAAGCTAATATACATATGCCATTTTTCAGATTATTTTTGGGCTTTTTGCTTTGCATGAGTCTTCTCTTTAATATTTTGTTGTTGTTGTTGGTTTGGTACATGTGTTGAATGGTAAATGTGTGGCATTCAAAAGTTGTTTTGAATCACAACATTGAATCAAATATGTGAGTGCCTTGGACAGTCAAAACTTCTAAAGACATGACAAATGCAAAATTACTTTTTTTCTGTATTAAAACATTGCAAGCATCCTCTTATTGAGTTGTTAAAATTTAAGCTTGTACATTCTTGGAGCAAGAGACAATTCTGTGGAGATTATGTGTATGTAATATTCTGGGTTATAAATGCTTCTTTATGACACATATGAAAAGCCAGAAATTAAGACTTAGAACAAGAAATGTTAAGACTTTTCTACCCCTGTAAGACTGTGACCTTCAAGACTGGTACAAGTCTGAAAATAAGTCATCTGTGTAGGCAGATACCAGGAAGGCATGGGAAGTTGCTCAGTTTGGTGACTCTTCCTCAGTGTGTACACTTTTGGCTTGCATTTGAAAATCACAGTATTTCTGAGTGTCAGGGTCTACTTGCTATCAGCTGTCATTATTGGCTAATGATAATATTTGATGATCAGTTTGGAATCTTATAGATTTTGACAATCTTTAACTGTTGGCTTTGTTATGGCAACATAACTACTATTCCAGCCAATTGATGTGTGAATGTGCCCAGTAACTTCCCACTTTATCATTCACTCAAGTTCAGACTCTATCTCCTGGTACTAACAGAGCAAGCATTTTGATGGCACACTGAAATCTCTGCAACTGTGATACATTATATTCTTAGAGCCTCCCAGATTGCTAACTGCCTCATCAGATTCTTTAAGAATAGCTTTTGAACACTGTCTTGTAGACAGTTACACCACTTCATTCATCTTATATCTTTCAACAGATATCTTGTGCCAGTATGAGTTCATACTTTCTATGCCCTGTCTACTTTTTGTGACTGTTTTATGAGGAAGACTTAGTTTTTCTTTCAGTATTGGAAGGTCAATCTTAATTTTGCATATGCTTAGAATGATGATAATGTGTTTAGCACCAGTATCTATTTTGAAATTTACTTTGACTGGTTATTTCCATTTTCACAAAGCCAATCTGTTATAGAATCTTGCTTTGATCAACAGACCCAACAAAGACCTCTGTTTTGGTATCAACATCATCCGAGCTTTGCCTTGTTGTGGTGCACTCATGAATATGTTTCCTTTTTATGTGTCTTTGCAACTTGTGCTGAGATTGACACACTTTGGCAAAATTTTATTGGAGATACGAGACAGCCCCCCCCTTACTCTGCATGCTTTTGTGTCTTGTTATGATTGCCTCCATATGGTGAACAAAGAACTTGAAACTCAGCCCAGTAATGTATAGTACTGGCTACCTAAATGTGTTCAGCCTAGTTAGATCAAAACTTATGGGGACTCAGCGATACTGTAGCATCGGAGGTTATTTTAGTGAAGCTAGGAGGTAGCGTGCAAGAGAGAGCTGTGGAGATCTCAGGCAATGGTTTGACAGCTCACTCATCAAGTTCTTTTGCATTTACTGCCATTGAATGATATCTCTCCAGTATCCTTAGAGAACTTGATTGTGTCTGGACAGTTAAATAAGTGGGAGAATGCCAGAAATCCAAGGAGTTGAGAGAACAGACTAGGGAGCGGTTCTGTAAAGCAATAAGAGACCTTCAGTTGAATGTTCATGCTCAGTTTGGATTTTGTTTGCTCCAGCAAGTAAGTCTGCCATGATTACTTGTTACTTCTTAACATTGATGGAATTTAAGCTTCTGACCAGCATGGACTGGGGACTGAGCAAAAGAAAGTTAGTTGCATCTCTTCAGATTTTGTACATGCTGAGTCTTTTTCTATTGATGGAACTGAACTTCTATGCTGCAACAAGTTCACTGCCACTCAGAAAACACAAATATTTTGTCCAAGGCTCAAGTTTAGTGAAACTTCACAAAACTATATGACTAATTATTTTTGATGGAAGAGATAAACCCAAATTACAACAGTTTTGGATTACAAATGTTACAGCAGTTTGCTTGGGCCAGAGGGCACAGTCACAAAATTAACAGAAAAATATCTGTACAAGAAAGTGAAGTTGCTTAATTAGATTTCATTATATAACACAAATTAGAAGTTATAACTTATAACATAAGCTACAGGATATATGTGACCTGTTGTGTGGGATGGGATACCAACCCAAATGAAAAACCTCTGACATTTTCTGATAAGGTAAAAACTGTAGGAGTGAATAATCCTGTTATAGGCAGTATGTGTAATGATGAAAAATGGTACCCACTTAATGACAATGGAAAAGGAATTTACTTATTTTAAATTTTGACAATGTAAATTACCCTGCCTACCTGCTGAGTTCAGTTAGATAGTAATTAGAAAACTTTTTTTTTTAAATCAAAGGATGCTAGCAGCCTATGCAGAAGTCACTGTGTTAACACATGGTAAAACTCAACTGTTCTGTTTTTTCTGCTGTTGCTGAATGACCTTTTCCTTCCATGCTACCTATTTTGTTGAGATAACAAATTCTTAAGGGCAGGGGCCCTGTTTTCGTTCTGGCTTGTGAAACATTTTGCATTATTTCTCTGCAGAAGTAATGTAGTACAGGTATAAAAATGGGATAGAGGCTTCTGTGACTTTCTTTTTCTCATCATAGATTTCTTCAGATCTTCTAAGCAGGCTTATACCCCAAGGTCAGAAAAAGTCCTGCACCAAAAGAGAAGCTGTGACCTCTTCAACAATACTCATCTGAACATCTTCTGTAAGATTGTATCTTTCTAAAGCCCATCAGTTCACCACTGTTCAACATGTAAAAAAAATAATACTAATTAAAAAAACCAACAAAATAAACCTAATGTAATGGGCTTGTTATTCATATGGATTGATGCATTTCAAAGAAACAAAAGAGGCACTGAGACATAATTTTCTTCTCAGTGGCTTAGTACTCATGAAAATTTATTTCTCTGTGTGAGAGCTCTTTTTTATCAGTGAATTCCTCTTCAATAACAACTTTTGATAGCATCTGATGGTAGGGCAGAATGTTATCTTATCAAATGTTGGAAAACCCAGCTTTATTTGGTAATGCTGGGTTTTACCCAATCTTTTCTGATGTTAGCTTTGGCACAGACTGCACGGCTGGTTGGATAATTTGATATGAGATCTAGCTCAACCCCTTTTCACCAGTAACTTTGGGTTTCATGATTCTTGGTTGCAAATGTTTGTTCTGTTGCCCTACATTTAAATATTAAAATAATCCTTTTACAGTCATTAGTAAGATGTTCTTCATTTGATAATGTACAATTGTAGAAGTCTGCAGGGTTTACAGGTGGCTTTGGTGCCTTGTCCTGCTGTCATGCTCTAGATGAAGAGCAGCTAAGTAAAGATTTCCTTAAAATATAATACAAGTGGTAAACATTGTCAATTAAATACAGTTATTGAAACATGCCATCTAAATCCTTTATACTTATATTATAAATAATCTATCTGTGGCAGAATCTCTGTGTCACAGAAATGGATATCGATGTTCATAACATGTGTGATACATATTTAATTGCACACATGCTAATAACATTATATCACAAAACAACTGAGGCAGTGGTTCTGTTAGAAAGAAACAGCAAATTGTACCTTATATCCCCAAGCACGTGGCATTAAGTCTGTCCTCTGTATTTTGTGCTTCTCACATACATAAGTGAAATGGATTTCTTTGCATCTGACCAATGCATAAACCTCAGGGAGATGTTTTTAATAGGATTCATTGTGATTAGGAGCTGTGGAATAGCCCCATAGTCATAGCAATGTTAGAATGCCACAACTATTTGATAGGAGACATTTCAATCTGTCATCATCTCGTGTGCCCTGACCCCAATAATGCACCCCATTCAACCTGAGGCACAAACAGAAATGGCGAGGTAGGGTTGCTTTTTTTTATTTTTAATTTTTTTTTCTTTCTTTCAGCACAACACCAGTCACAGCTTTTGTGGGTTCCTGAGAGAAGAAAAAGTATGTTTATTTGCTGTGCTGTTCATCCCTCATCCAGGCATTTAAAAATATATTTTGTCTCCTGAAACACAATAAACAAGTGGAAAGGGGGAGAAAAATCCTTCCTTAGGTAACCTCAGAACAGAAGAACTTTGTGCATTATGCAGCTCAGGCCATGCCAGAATGCAATTTGGAGGGTGTCCAGCACTTCATTGGAAAGTAATGGTTTTCACTGAACTGAGTTATGACCAGCTGTTTACAGACAGTCTGTGACATACTGATAGAGCAGAACACCGTATGTTGCTTTCCAAATCAAATGATACAAGAAGTGTGACAGAGTGGAGAAACATCTGTCATTAGCAATTTTCAGCACGCTTCACTAATTCTGGACAAAATACGAGTAATGAACTTACCGCAGGAAACTTCAAATACTACCACTGCTGAAACAAGGATATAAACAGCTAGTGCTCCTAATGGCGTCTAATTTAATTCATTTGCAGTAAGAAACAAACAAAGTGGGTTATTTGTTTTTGATCATGGGGTAGTAAATAGTAATGCTGATCACAAACATTCATTTTAATCAAAGAAAAAGGGATTGTGGAACTCAACTTTCCTCAAGTTCAGACAGAAGGTAATTATCAGGCACTTTTTTTTCTCAGTCTTTTTTAATATTAGTGATCTGGATGGGTTTTTTTGTTGTGTTTTTTTTTTAATTTTATTTTTTTTTTTACTTCTTTATAGCAAGGTTGTTTCAGAATAGGCCAAGGAAAAGTTGTTACAACATTACAGATATTGTCCTTCTTTGCCTTGGTCCTCTCCCTTGCTTCTCCCTCAGTCACATCCTCCTCCTGAATTTTTAGAGAGCAAAACTGCAAGTTATCTGTGCAGTAGCACTCACCAGTGAACACAAAGAAAATAGTGAGGGTAGTCCAATGCTGATTTTTACTCCATTTTCCTGCATTATGGCACTACTGCTGCTGTTCAAATCCATAGGCTTCCAGTACTTTTTTTTCTTCCTTTTTTTTTTTTTTTTTTTTTTTTTTTTTTTTTTTTTTTTTTTTAAACTGCCATTGAATGTGTGTGAGGCCCCTATATATTATGCACGTCAGTATTTTCTGGTTATATTTATCTTTTTTTCATCACAACTGGAGCCCAACTGCTGTAATTTTGTGATGATTTTCACTTCGTCTTTGAAATCAATAGTTCTGCCATCTGCATTCAGGGGCTTTGGTTTCCCCTTACCACCAGTAACACAGCAAATTCCTGAAACTGTTAGGATTCAGTGGCAGTTCACAGGGGAAAAGGGGGGAAAATGAAAGGACAGGTTGTTACTTTTTATATGAACTTTCAACTAATGTTCACACAAAGCTATAATATGAAATGCAGAGGATAGATAGATTTAGTCCAATCCATTGGTGTCCCACCTATGGGACTTCCCTTGGAATGGATCCCAGACAAAGAGAGTGAAAGCCATTCCGAACTGATGACTGTAAAATGAGTGTAGGAGGTCTTTGAGTGGCTGCATAATTGCAAAATTATTCATGATAAAAAAAGCACTAGTCTAGAATGCCCAGTGTCTTGTAGAATTTCCTGAGGCGCCACTGGAAAATTGTGTAACTTGGCTATACCAAACTGGTCCAAGCATGGTATGTTGAAGAAGAAGAGAAAATGTATGCTTTTTTTTTTGCTTTTTTTTTTTTTTTTTTTTTTTTTTTTTTTTTTTTTTATGGTGAGAGTTCATGATAGAAATATGTTTCTCCTGCTTTCATGCAGAAAAGGAAACGTACCTACCAGAAAACATTTCAAGGACTGCAAATGTGAAGTTCCTCTGACTCTTACAGACACCTACATAGGAGAGCAAGGCAAAAGGAAAATATAGGTACCACTGACACCCGCCATTATGTTTGTGATCCAGATAATAAAGTAAGCAGACCCAAGCAATTCGCTAACACTAACGCTATTCTTTACATAAACAGTAAATGTTTAGATTTTCCTGTTCACTGACTAACAGCACACATATCATAAACACTAAGCTGTTATAGTACGTTTCGTGTGTTGATTCACTTTAACAGTTGTTAGTGTGAAGACAGGAAAAGAAAAGTGGGTGTAATGAGACCATGTGCAGTATGCTGTGAAAACAGAGGCCCTTATTTGGCATAATGGGTTGCACCATAAGGGCCATAAAATTGTGCATGTGTTAGTATCATTTTAATTATTACGGGTGCCACATGTTAAGCAGAATAGCGGAACTACTAAAACAGCTTCAAAATCCTTACTGCTGATCGCTGCATTTAATTACAAATAGGAACATTTGGAGATAGGTCACCATAAAACCCTTCTGTTGTCAAATGAGCTCAAATCTGATTTTTGTAATTATGTTTTTATACCACAGATCCTGTTGAATAACTATAGGGAATAAAATTTTAATAAGTACTGATTAAATGCAGGTACATCTTGCTTCCTAAGAATATTTATGAATGTTCTTTGCCTGTTACATCAAGGTACCATCACTGCTTCTGTTTTGGTCAGTGGTGATCATTCAACCTTAATGCAAATAAGCTGAATAACTTTATGTGCCATGAATCATTGTTTTTTTTCAGTGAAGCATAAAAGCACTGAATTTCAATTATTCATTCTATTTGCTAGAGCTGTGTACAGTACTCAAATCCTCTAGTACCAAGACATTTTCATTATAACACTAAATGTCATGTTCAGGAGGATAGGGCAACTAGCCTACCTAAGGCAGAGCTTGGTGTAAAGAATGACAACTTTTATTGGTCTGTCCCCATTTCCATTGCAGTAATGTTCCTAGTTCCTGTTAGTATCATGCTCTCAGTATCAAAATAAAAGTTGTGCATATATCAAATTTGCCATTTAACAGGTTAAAAATCACTTGGATATTAAAAGGTGCTAAAAATGTTAATTTTGGATTTAGTAAGTAAACTTTCATTTTATGTAAAGACTGGCTATAAAGTTCTCTAAACAATTTATCTTGGGAGGAATGAAAAAACTAAATATATATTTGGTGATACGATTCTATGATTCGTGCTATAACTATAAAAGGGAAGTAGCAATTAAATAATGTATAAAATTAATCATAGTTTGTAGGCTGGATTTTAAGTAATACCAAGGACAGCAGCAATGTATTTGGCTATATTGTTCAAACAAGATTAAAGTTAAAATATATGTGCCTGTATATATACCTGCACATTTATTTGTTCATTCTCACTTTTTGGAGCTACACGAAAACCTGAAACAAGTCTGGCCTTGTGATTTTTCTATTTTAAACAGAATGTCAAGAACAACTACACACTGTAATTTCTAAGAGAGGAAATCCGTTTTGCTGCCACTGAACAAGTGGGCTAACACCCAGTTCAGAAAATGCTCCGGAGCTACTTCACATACAGTGGCTCCAAGAGACCATCAGCTGGAAATAAGTAAACATCCAGTGCATCCTGGAAATCGACTGACACAATTTGTAAAGTGATCAGTGAGAGATAATTACTTTGCTAGCTTTGGTGCAGACTGACTGGTCTGCATAATATATAACTGCATGGCAAAGACCTCATTTAACCTACGTAGCAGTCCAAGAATCTATGTCCTAGCTCACAAGAGAAGAGGAAAACTCTTGTTGACTTTCATAATCTTTTCCAAAAATGTGAGTGAATGAGTGCTAAATAAAGACCTGAGGATATACTGACTGCCAAGAAAGCAAACCAGAAGTTTTGCAAATGGCAGTAGGCATTCAACACTGGAAAGCAATGAGGTCCTTTTTACTGGAACATTCATAGATTATGTACAGGTTATGCAGAAGCCTTTGTACTCAAGGGTGTAAAACCACAGATATTGCCAAAAGCCTGGTGCCGTTCTGATCTCAGACCAGTTTGTGCACCAGTATGACTCCGTTGGAGCTCTTATGATTTGCATTTCTCTCTGTGAGGGCAGAATGAACTCCTTGTTGCACTCTGGCTCTGTGCTCGAATAATGTGCTACCTGTATGTCTAATGAAATTGTCTCTCACTAATGTGAAAACCTCATCTGGCAATGTCACCCTCCTTCTGAAACACAGGCAGCCAAAATCAAATGCTTGGCTTTAGTACTTCCAGTGTAACTCTGAATCCCACGTAGCTCTGGTTGTGATCCTATTTCACGCTGCAAGGCGTGCTTAGTGTTCGATGGAATTATGTCCTTGCAGGGGAAAGCTAACAATAAAAAAAGGTGAAGAATACTCAGCTGATTAACTGCCTTGTAGAGAAGGAGAAAATAACAAAATAAAAGGAGTATTTTATCTGTGGGGTTTGTTCCAGGCTAATTCCTTGAATTGGTCTTACTCTGAAATTGAAAGAATAAGAATCTCAGTAATAAGAGAACGAGGAAGGGGATATCAGTATAAGCAATGGATGCTAAAGACAGTCTGACACTGCTGAAC
>NW_009952893.1:3301819-3324201 GCF_000747805.2 Chaetura pelagica | reverse complement strand
TGAACCTATAGGAACACATTAAAGAGTAATTTGAGCTCTGTATGGGAAGTTGTCTGGAAAATACTAGCCCATACCTGTTGGTTTGGGTAGTAAATGCTCTCTGTTAAAGAGAACAGAAGTCCTGTATATCAGGTATACCTGGTGTATCAGTCCTTGCTCCTGTGGTACTTGCATTCTGCTGCCCACAGGTAACCTGCTTGGGAAACTTGATTGCATATTAATGGCATCTCTGCTGTATTGTTCTGTTTGGCCCAATCTTCCCATCTACAAGAAAAAGAAAAAAAATCAAATAGAGAAATTAAACAAAAGTTATTTTGTGAAAAAAATAAAATAAATGCAAAACTCTAATTTTTACAATTTAATTTTAAATAGAGAAGGTTATACATTGAAGATTAAGGTATTGTCATCTAGAAACTGCTACTGCATCTCAGAAACCCTGTCATCCTTTCCTATTGACAATCTGGCTCCTCTCAGGAACAGCACAGGACTACGCTGCACTTTTCCTGGGATTGTCCATCTTGGGAACTAGAGCAAAACCTACGGTAATATTGACTCATATAGATGATCTTGAACTCACATCCTTGATGTGCTAAGCCAGGTCCACTTTTGACTTTGGTCAGTTCCTCCATTCAAATGTGTTTTTGTGCATATTTGAATCTTTGTTTCTCATAGGAATATTTCCTACTACACTACTATGTAATCCTTTCTTTCAACTCTTTGGCCACTTCTAGAGGATCTTCTTTGGGGCACATTCTTTCATGCTTTCTGCAGTCACAGCCTACTGAATCTTTCATTCATGTGCTGTGAGTGTCACTATGTTTTGGGGAGTCAAGAGAGCATGTATTGTCTGACAACTTTGCTCCACTTCCTGGGCTTAATGATCTCCTTCTTCTCAAAGGTTGGAAGATGAGCTCTAGGCAGTGGTAGATCTTGGGTTTTGAAGCTGAAATGTGTTGAAAAGGAGATAAAGGTTAAAATAGTTAAATAAAGGTTATAAACATTAGTTTCTTTTATGGGAAACAGATAGTATTTTACATAATTATTTATAATTTATTTAACTTTATTGTTCGGCTTCTTCACCAAGCAAATCAGTCACATTTTCTCTTCTATAATTAGTATCTGTTCACAGGGAATAAAGAACACCATCTTACTGGTCTTTGTTTACATTTAAAATTGGAGAGTATTACTAAATTTTTAGTATAAAAATTATTTGATTGAGTTTTGAGGAAATGTCCTAAAAATGGTATAAATAAGGATGTTTCAAAACAGAGACCTAAAGTTTCAATGACTGCACAGGATATGTTTTCTGTTCTTATTCCTCCATCACCAGTACTTTGTAGAAAGTTGAAATTTTTGCTGCTGAATTAATTAAATTTGCTGGAATTCACAGTTACTAAGGCAGAAACTTCTGTGGCAACCTCATTTTTACCTCCATTGTGATGACTGTGAGAGTCCAGTGTACACAAATGAAAGTAACTTTGCTACATTGATGTAATTTCATTATGAAGAGAACTGAAACAAATAATAAAAAATAGACCAATATTGTTTCTCATTGGCTTTGTTTTGCAAAGCGTCTCCTGAACTCTTCATTCTTAGTCCAGCTGTGGAAGAGTAATTTAATTTGAGAGTGGTTGCTGGTAAAAAATATTTGTGGCTCTGTACCTTAGTCCCTGCAGAGCTACTTCAAGGGTATTAAGAAAGAAGACAAACTTTGCCTCCTGAGATGCACAAAAGAAAATTTGTGCAGCTCTTAGTGTTTTTGAAACTTTAGTACCCTACAGAATAAGAAAAGTGAGTGGATATTACAGTGAAAAATGACAGCAACATATCAGTCTGATATGACTGAGTGTCGTTAAATGCAAAGAGAATTTTTTTTTTTTGCTGTGTAGTGAGAAGCACTCTTGGTAAGACATTCTAGCTGGGTCACTCTTCTGGCAAGGCTACTGAAGAGGACTGCTGCTTGCAGTTGTACATTTTAAATATTTTCCCCTCACAAAATGTTAATGTATGCTGCAATAGAAACTCACCAATCCACTATTTTGCTTATCTATTACTGCATATCCAGAAACATTTTCAAAATGGTTAAGGAGCTTTTCAATACTGGCCAAAGAGCACTTTTTATTACTGGTCCTGCTCGTTGTGTCATTTAGTTACTAGAGATAACTTGTGTGTCAGTGCCTTCTTTGAACGACATAGTGTTGTGCTAAAAACACAAGTATTTTATTTTGGACTCTGTCAACAAATGCACTTCAGCCTCCAGGCCTGATATGGTTCCTTCAGGTGCTTTCTCTGTTCCACTATTTTAGGTTTGCCACTTTGTGAATGCAGAGGGCAGCTAGTGCCCATTGAGCTAACTAGCTGTGCAGAACCCACCCAGCCCTGGACTAATGATCTTGGTACATTTTTCAGATAAGGGAGAATCTGCCATCACTTCATACATTGTGGGAATTTAAAGGAATCTCTGACTTTTTTTCATCTGTGTCATGCACAGATTCTCCATCCTTCTGAGACAAATCATGCCCTAAGAAAAACTATCACTCTCATGAAATGTTACTTCTTAGTATGCCGAAGTGTTGCCTGTGTAATTATATGTGGAACCTTTCTGTTCCTCTCAATCTTATTATGATTGATTTGGCTGAACTGTCTGCAAATATCAGATTTTCTGCCTGTCTTAGCCAAGATATTCTTATCCTGCTCTGTGTTTTTGTTTCATGGTGAAAGTCTATCAATCACCGTTTTGAAGCTGTTCAAGACTTCCCTTTAATCTAATAACCCATCTTACACGAACCACAGTAATATGATGATGATAATGAAGAAATGTCTTAATTCCTTAAGAGGCAACATCAGTGTCCCATGATACTCAGATGCAGACAAAATACCTGAATGACCCTTTAAATGCCTCAGCAACCCAACAGAAGTGCCAACACTGGAGCAGATGTGGCAGAAGGTAATTATTTGTAGTACAGTAGAATGTAAAAGCCATCACAACATTGAGATTCCATTCCCTGGAGCTGTTCAAAGGAACAGAGAGATTGTTCAGAATCCTTACTATTTCATTGAAAGAAAGATACCAAAGAAGGTAGGAGGCTTTTCATTACCAGTGTATCAATAATAAACAGAATAATCTTACAGCTATTACAGAATCATAGAACCATAGAACTATTCAGATTGGAAAAGACCCTCGGGATCACCAAGTCCAACCATCATCCCTACTCTACAAAGTTCTTCCCTAAACCATATCCACCAACACAACAACCCTTAACCACATCCAGGGATGGTGACTCAACCACCTCCCTAGGCAGCCTATTCCAGTGTCTAACCACTCTTCCTGTGAAAAATTTTTTCCAAATGTCCAGTCTAAACCTCCCCTGTTGTAGCTTGAAGCCATTCCCTCTTGCTCTGTCACTAATTACCTGTGAAAAGAGACCAGCACCAACCTCTCTACAATGTCCTTTCAGGTAGTTGTAGAGAGTGATGAGGTCTCCTCTCAGCCTCTTCTTCCTCAAACTAAACATTCCCAGCTCCTTCAAGTGATCTTAATAAGATTTATTCTCTAGGCCCTTCACCAGCTTCGTTGCCCTCCTCTGTACTTGCTCCAGCACCTCGAGATCTCTCTTGAATTGAGATGCCCAAAACTGGACACAACACTCCAGGTGTGGCCTCACCAGTGCCGAGCATAGGGGCACAATCACCTTTTTACTTCTGCGGGCCACACTATTTCTAATACAAGCCAGGATGCCACTGGCTTTCTTGGCCACCTGGGCACACTGCTGGCTCATGTTCAGCTGCTTGTCAATGAGGACCTCCAAGTCCTTTTCTGCCAGACACATTCCAGCCACACTTCCCCAGGCCTGGAGCGTTGCCTGGGGTTGTTGTGGCCCAAGTGTAGGTCCCGGCACTTGGCTGTGTTGAAGCCCAGACCATTAACACCAGCCCAACAATCTAATCTATCCAAGTTTCTCTGTAGAGCCCCCCTATCCTCTTGCAGATCAACACTCCTGTCTAGCTTGGTGTCATCTGCAAACTTACTGATGATACACTCTATGTTCTTACCAAGATCATCAATAATATTTAATAAATATTCACAAACTACTAGTACTGCTTGCTTAAAACTTCTTATTAAGGGCATATATGGAATTTTTAAGAATTTCATGTTAACTCAGTCTTCTGTGCTCTCATTTTATGTGTTTGTCATCCCAGAAAATGTTGGTTATGTTTCTTTCTTTCTATACTATTTATTCCATCACTTATGCTTGCAGTTGAAAAGATCAAGACATTTTTGAAATAGGTAACTTATGAGGTGGCATCTATGCTGAAGCAGCTGAAAATGGGACAATGAGAGAGGATAATTCATGTACTGAAGCAGGAGCAGATGTCAAAAGAGACAGCTTGTCTGGTTTGTTTGGATGATGATTCTCTAGCATGTATTGACAGAGCAAGATTGTCAGACAGCCTGTTTGTGAAGTTCAGTGTTGCCTGTCTTAATCGTTCTTTATGGGGAGGTGACTTTTTGTTGCAGGCAATTGTAGAGTCCATTTTTTGTGACTTGTTTAAAGTATACCAAAACTGTCCTAGCAAGCAGCATTCTTTTCAAATACCCAATGTCCAGTGAGAACAGCTGCCATGTTGACTTCTTACAACTAAATTGGATGGGCTGCCCCATCTGTGTGCTGTGTGCAGAGTTGTTCTGTTCCCTTCCTCTGGTATCCCAACAAGGAGGATTCAGCTGACAACAGTGACAAGGAAGAAGAGATCAATTCTAGACAGAAGGTTAGATAAAATGAGTCATTCAGAAAGTAATATACATCTGCTACATCTAGGAAGATATCTTTGTTTAGCATGCAGCTTGTGGTATGATGCAGATTCAGAGGAAAAGGAAATGAGGTATCTGAAGAATCTGAGTCTTTTAATAGTGTCCAGAAAGACAAAATTCCATGTAGCTGACCTTGGTCGATAATCATATTTTCAGCTCTCTGCTGTCTTACGCAAATAAAATCAACAAGTGAAACATTCAACTGGAATACTGATGTTAACTTGCTAAAGGGAAACAAGCTACCCTTCAGGTTTTGTGAGTCCCAATGATATTAAGGATCAAGAGTCTTAAGATCCAAGATTAGCTCCTCTGTAGCAGACTAGGGAAGGGAGAAGACTCCCTTGCAGAAGAATAAGAAAGAAATGTTTGTAAAATCCTGTCTTCACACTCAGAAATTTAGCTCATCTGACACTACCACATATGCCTGCTCACCTGCCACAAATAATTTTCTTGACATTAAATCTGCTTATTTAGTCACCTAACTCTTCTAGTGAATTTTCTGTAATTCACCAAATCACTTCCATTGCACCAGGTGCAGTGGTTACTTTTGTTTGATATACACAATATTCTCCTCCCCATCTCCCCTAACCCTTCTCTCAGTTTCCTGCAGGCCATAAAACAAGAATGATTACTTACAATGATTACTTCTCTCTTTTTGTTTTAAATCCTTGTCTTTTGCAAGGCTAGGTTTCTTCAGGTCCTAATTGTTGGATTCTGCTCTCTCTTCCTATTCCCGCTTTACTAATGTGCTTACTACTTCATTTCTCCATCTATGCACTTCTCTCATCATCCTTTGTGTGAGCTTTTCCATGTCCTTGAAACAACATTCTGTGTTCTCTGTGCCAACCATCAAGCCCCTATTCTTCTAAATCAATCCCTTATTGCTTTTTACCTGCTAGTGACCATTTCTGTGTATCATGGACTAGTAGACCACTTTCTCACCAAACAAATAACAAAACCAGAAAAAGAAATATCAAGAGAAGATTTTCAAATGCTATGGTGTTTTCATTAGATACTAACTATCCTGTTTGGCATGATCAGCCCTTCCTTGTATCTTCCCTCTTTAAAAGGATGCAGGTAAGTAGGTGTTGTCTTGTCTTTGTTTTTCTCCCTTCTTTTTGTCTCTAAAAATGATCAATTGGTGTTGATATCAAGGTTTATACTAGCACTGTATCAAAGCCTTCAGCTAAAAGATCTGAGGTCAAGGACTTTGTTGTTCTATATCCTTGCTAAGTGAGATATATATTACATTCAACATACAAATAATAGTAGCAGACTGAATGAAAAGGCCTTCAGAGGTTACACTTAATGTCAGTAGGAAATCTGTGAAAACACAGGTGTTTTAACTACTGATGTTTTTGTGCCAGCCATGACATATGGAGCAGACACCAAGGAGAGGGAACTGAAGACTATTGTTAGCATGCATCAGGATCATCTTGTGTTTTGAGTATTGCAATCTAATTTACTAATCAAATTTATATTGGTGTATGCATGCTTATGTTCAAATGTATGATGAAACAGCCACATATTTTTAAAAGATAACATCTTTTTCTCTATACTTAATTTTACACTTCCCAGAATTTTCCTGTCTTTTCATATTGCCTTATGGTGTGCTGCTTGACTTGCGTTCTCTAGAAGTGTGAAAAGTCAGGAGGAGAGTTCACAGCAGGTTGATGGCCTAGAGATTAAAAGTCTGTCTAAGGACATTTCAAAGTTGTAAAGGTATTATTCTCACATGTACTTACTTCTTGGTGGGTGTGAACAACAGCTACTCACCAAGCTGGTGTAGTGTGAAATAGTTTCCTGTGAAATGATGTGCAGACATATGCAGAAAGCCACATGTACAGCACATGCACAGACTCATCCCTGACTTACGATTAGTGAGATTCTTGCTGACAACTGAGTTAGGAATGACCAGTGGGATATGCAGAGTTTTAATTACCCTCACAACTATGTGGATTTTCCATGTTTACCAGACTAAAAGCATGACCCTGTCCTGATGCTTGGAGATTAACACACTGGAAATGACCTTGACTTCTTAGCAGTTGTTTGTTATTACTAGGACAACTGCAGACTGAGAATTTTGTGTGTGTGTTGTTATTCTCTATACATTCCTTTGTTTGGCAATGCCTGAAATAAATATTTATCATGTCCCATGCAAGTAAGTTTTATTCTACTAAATGCAAAAAATTAGTCAATGTAATTGTGCCAGTTAATTAAACTAAAATAAGTATTCGGAGCAATTTTAAATTGGATAATGATTTCATATTTGGTTGTTATGAGGATGAATATAGAATATAGTAGAACTGCTACTGCTAATAATGTGCTTTTATCTTTTTCAGGCAGTGAGTAAGATACCAGGGCCAGTGAATCCAAAACTTCTGACAAAGCCTGCTCAATCACAGATTCCCAGTGTGACTGTGACCAGAATGAGGGACCTTTTCAACTAGCACAAAAGTGAGCTCTTCCTGCCCTACTGCTGTATTCAGGCACAACCACACCTTTCTGGTGGGCCAAAAATTAGTGTGACACATGCCAGAAATGACAATAAGAAATGAAAAGGCCATATGGAGCCATTGCTGCCTGCCAGTCATTGCAGTAGGTGGTAACTGGGACAGGAGACATATTGGAGAGGGCCCCATGCATTAGGGGACTGAGAGAGTAATGCAAAACCTGGTAGTTTCCTGGCAAATATTATTTCCCTTCTGTATGTTACTTTGCTCAGTTATAATGCATTTGTTTTGCTGATAGCCCTGCATCAAGGATAGGCTGAGTTTTACTCTGAGCACAGAACTCAGATTTGCTACCACTGCTAGGATGACAATTTGCTTGAAATAGTATCTTGGTGGATATTTACTAACATATGCAGATATTTCAGCCACCTGAAAGTTGGGCATTTAATCTCAAATAGTTGTGTAGACTTCCTCTGAATTACTGAGGAGAGATACATGACTCCAGGAGGGGAATCCTCCTATCCTAACAAAAGTAGATTGGTGAAGTCATACTTTAGTGGGCTTCACCTCATCCTAAAGTGCTTGTCCTAAAGACCAGATAAAACATGCCCTGGAAAAGCTGGATTCTCTCAAATTACTAGAGTAACTGCTTATACTTGAATAATGCTCAGATGAGAGTAATCCAACTCCTGGTAAATACTTTCTGATCAGGAGCTTAATGGGATGTATCAGCACTGTGAAGTCTTCTCAGGTAATTCCTTGTTACTATGCATAAAAGGATCAATCCAGAAATGCAATATAGCAACTAATGACATTTAAATGGAAAAAGGTGTTGCTGTATGAATTTGTATATTGAGCTCAAGACACTCACAGGCATATACTAGAGTTTTGTTCCTTTCATAATAATACCTTATTTTACACTGAACAACCAAATAAACTTTGATTTTTATTTCTAGTATACAGCTCTGATACTTCTTTCCCAGATTTCTTTATTCTTTTGGGCTAGCAGCTTAATCAATCTTTCCCCATTTAAGAAGTAGTTTTTTGCTAAGATTTTCTGCATATTCCCTCTTTCCATCTTTCTGTCTCTTCTCATATCTCACCCACTCCTTTTCATTAGCAGAAAATTAAACCAAACTTCGATAACTATTGTCTTGAATACTTAAATGTTGAAATACAGCTTCTGTAGCAGTTAGTATACTAAATATATATGCTTCTAAATACTAAGACAAACATGATGAAAATCAAATCTCAGTCCTTTAGCTGTTTCCTCAAGTACCTGGTGAGGCCATTCATGAAGTTTTTATGCAGGAAGGCATCTGTGCATATGGCAAATCACGAATAATTTCACCCAGAATGATTTCTCAGAGGACTGTACTGTGCCATACTTGCTTTCCAGGTGTCTCACCTCAAGCTCTAACCTTGCATCTTGTCCTGTGCAGAGTAACCTCTGCAAAAAGACTAGAAGCTTCTACACTGTTGGAGTTTGCTTTGAGAGCAAAGAACTATTCAAAGAATAAGGCTGCCAGACTGTGATCCTAAAAAGAAAGTATACATTTTTGTTCAGCTATAACCGAGGTTAAGCCAAGGAAGAGACAAACCAAAGAAAAAGTTCTTACATGACATTGAACAACATCCAGGTGATTAACCCCATCCATGACTGTCATTAGCACATTATCAGATAAAGAAACCAGACTGAAAAGAAGACAAGCATCTTTCAGAATAAGGCTTAGGATGGAACCAATCCCAGGAGGAAGAATTAATCATCATCTGGCTCAGGTAAAACAACTGCCTATGACATAAAGAATTATTTTTCTTTTTAAAAGTATATTAGAGTGTTGGAGTCTGGTAAATGTTTATTGACTAAAGTAAAAGGGAGCACTCATGCAGCCTTGTATTAGTCCAGCTATTTTGCTTGTTTGTTTGTTGATGAGCAGAATTTCTCTAAAGGAAAACAGAAATAGAAAAAAAGAAGGTAAAAGCAGCCCATTTACTGAAATTATCATTAAACATGAATGCAATTACCTGTGATCAGGTGCCATTGTCATAAACAAATGAATCCTAAAGATATTAATCATGAGTCATTTGTTCTCATCATATTCTCACTATCATGCTATGTGTCCAGAGTCTGCCCCCTTGCTCTCTGGAAATGAGGGAGGTTTGCATTTTTTTCTAGCTTCATGTTCAGTCCTCTTTTAATTTCAAGTGTTAGCAATGAGTAATCGGTTTGATCTTCCTCCTATCTACCATAATCTTTGTGCACATGACCATGGGTTATAGGAAGATTGTCCCATTATAAACACAATTTTTGTTTGTTTCACAGTGGCTGAAGGAAGAGGTGATGTTACTGATTTTTTTTTAAAGGAACTTTATTATGAGTGTGAGGGTAGAGCTTTCTTCTTTCCAGCAACTTGGAAGGTAGCTCTGTAGAATCCTAAAAAGGCACAAAGGAATTTAAGAAGGAAATTAACTCAAAAAGCCATCTATCTGGCCAAACCCCTCCTCAGTGCAAGGATATTTGCATTAGGTACCTTGTCTGGACAACCACGAGTATCTCCAAGGACAGAGGTTTCAGTTTCTCTGAGCAACTTGCTCCAGTGTTTGGTCTCCTTCACAGTGAACATTTGTTTCCTGGTATCTCATTGCAACTGGCCTTGCTGCAACTTGTGTCTGCTGCCCATTTGCTGTTTCTTTGCACTGCTAAGGTCTGTTCTCCCAGCTGCACCCGACTGGCCTCCTCTGTTGGGCGGGTGCAGCGCTGACTCATGTTCGACTGTTTGTGCCTTTGTCTCATCGCACAAAATGTGTGATGAATTTTCACACTGGGAGGGAAATGTTGTCCTGATTTGAGCCAGGATGGAGCCAATTTTTCTTTACTGATTTTTTTTTTTTTTTTTTTTCTTTCAGTAAGCTCTCTTAACTAGCAGCAAGTGTTCCAGCTAGGGCTGATAACACTGGAATGTTTGTGTTACTGCTGAGACTCCAAGGTCACGCCTTTGCCCTGCCATGACACATATGAATTTCCCTTCTACTATTTCTCACTGTCATAGTTCACTATCAGAAAAGACTAATACAGAGGAAAAAAACATTACTCATAAAATCCTTATATATTTATTTATTCATGCCACAAAACATACAATAAATCTGTTGCTTGAATTCCTCATTTTTGAATGCATTTACTCCAAGGAACCAATTATTTTCCTGTTCAATGAGAACTGGAGCTGAAGACACAATTTCAAATTAATTCAATGAAATGTTGTATTTCTGTGTGTGAAATCTGTAAAATTATCAGACAGGTATAAGCTTTCATGCATAGTTTGGACTGATTGGAACTAAGAGTGAGGAGCATGTTTCTGCTACTGTTTAGGCTTTGAAAAATAATTGAGAGAACTGTCTTGATGCCTCTTTCTGATGATTCCAACATTACAAGTAAAATCTATTCTCAGAAGTAATCTACTTAATTGGAAGATCCTGTGGAATATCTCAGACTATAAGCACATCTGCAGAACTCTCTTCTGTACCCGGCTCCCGAAAAATAAAAAAATAATAATTAAAAAAAAGAAGATGGAGAAACGAGGAGAGAAAATTAAAATTATATTAATTATTTGCCTTATAAAGAGCACTATGAAATAATGGATGCAAGATTCTGCAAAAGCAAAAGCAATGTTGCTTTAATTTTAATTACTTGTACAATTTAGATTTCTTTAATGGCTTTCTAATTAATCCATTTCTCTATACAAATTTGTGTCTCATTGTGTGTAAACAGTTGCACCAATTTAAAAATTGGGTTCTACTACCTGTAGAGAACAGAAAATTAGGCCCTGAAGAGCATCAGCTCATCATTATGGAATGAAATTAAGTCTATTGATTAAACCTTCGCATTATGCTTGGGTTTTTTTTGGAGGCAGGAACTAGTCTTATTTAGTTACATTACAGCAGTAAGGAGAAGTGTATTTAAGGGAAAGATAATTGCCTACTCTCTCCAGAACAACTGCATTATACACATTTTACTAATAATAGCAAAAAAAGTAATGCAATTATGACCTAGGTGAAGTATTTTCCACTAAGATTTTGGTGATAATTTCAAAAGCAATATTTTTTATTGACTTCTCAGGTTTCTATTTGAGATCTTGTGCCAGTCATCTCAGTTTATCATTTGTCAACCCCATGGTCATTTGAAAGACATGAAGATCTGATGTTCAGAAGTCTCATGGTTCACCTGCACTACAGCTTGCTGAGTCCATGGATGTCACTGCAAACAGTCTCCTCTTATCAGCTCATTTTCTTGTCTCCCCATACTCCTTTCTCACTCTCTAATACTGCATTGCTGCTGAAACCAGGACAGTCTCTTCCCCTCCACTTCCCATTTTTCACAGGAAAAGCTGAAGAATTAAACTATCTATCAAATATTTATTGCCCAGCTGAGAACTGGAACAGAAGCATATACTTTTACCTGAATCTCTCTTCCTAACTGTACCTCTAGTTTTTAAAGTAAATGTTGCTTTTGTGGACAGTTTCTGTCTACACTTCAGGTAACAAGTACAATACATTGCTAGTAAAATGTGCAGTTCTGTGTCATCTGCTGGTTAAAGCCATGTGATGCAGAAGGACATTTTCCTTACAACTTTGCTGCCATGGCTGACCTACAAATAACTTTGTTATTATGGTCCTGGTTGTGGAACCGAGAATGCTTTCTCACCTAACCTGCCTCATAGGCCTAAACTCCCACCAGAGATGAGGATGAAACCAAAATACTCAGACCCTTTTGTGACCAATGGAAAATGTGGGCCCAGGTCCTTCAGCAATGGAAGGATACTTTAGACCAACAATTGCTATTAGAACCTTTTTAACATTATTTTGTTGTTTAGGCATGCATTGGTCTGTGTCAACACGGACTGAGAAAGTCATAGAATTTTAAGGGACAATGTGAAAACTCATTTACAGATTTTATTGCAGTCCATCACTGTCTGCATTCACAGTCCAGAGGCCTTCCATTGCTGTAAGTAACAATTGGGAGCAATTTCTGGCTATGGTCAGTGTAGGGGCTGCAGTCTTTCACCGACAGGTATTCTTTCCTAATTGCTTCTATTAGTTTCTCTTTATTGCAGGTCTTCATCACCCAATAAGTGCAGTGCTTCAACAAATACCAGACCAGATATATCAGCTCCAATGTGAGGCATGATAATCAGTGTACACTCATTGAGTCCACCTTAGTAAAGCCCACCTTGCTTTAGGCATATGTACAGTACTTACTTCCCAATAAAATAATTATTATACCAAATGCAATACTTTAAATGAAATAAAAGCAGAATTTTTAGCAAATCCAAGTGCTTGCCAGCATTTGTATCAAAAATAGTGTGGCCAGTGGGACTAGGGAAGTGATCATCCCCCTGAAGTCAGCACTGGTGAGATCATACAGTTTTGGGCCCCTTACCACAAGAAAGACATTAAGGTGCTGGAGTGCATCTGAAGAAGGACAACAAAGCTGGTGAAGGGTCTAGAGCACAAGCCTTATGAGGAGCAGCTGAGGCAATTGAGGTTTTTTAGCCTGGAGAAAAGGAGGCTGAGGGGAGACCTCATTGCTCTCTACAACTACCTTAAAGGTGGTTGTAAAGAGGTGGGAATTGGTCTGTTCTATGAAGTTACAAGTGATAGGATAAGTGGTAATGGCCTCAAGTTGTGACAAGGGAGGTTTGGGTTGGATATTAGGAAACATTTCTTCATCAAAAGGGTTATCAAACACTGGAACAGGCTGCCCAGGGAAGTGGTGGAGTCACCATTACTGGAGGTATTTAAGACACCTAGATGTGTGCTTAGGAACATGGTTTAGTGGTGAACTTGGCAGTATTAGGTAATCAGTTGAACTTGATAATCTTAAAGGTGTTTTCCAACCTAAGTGATTCTATGATTGGTAAATATGCTGACAAAATAAGACATGATTCCTGTAGGAAATATCTTACCTCGTAATCTCACTGCACCATAAAGCTTTGTTTAATTCTAGATCAAGAACTTTCTTGTTCATCAAATCTTTGCCTACTTTGAGCAAAGATAATGGGCATTTTAGCAAAAAGAAGAGTGCATTTTGCCTCTTTTTTTTCATACCGAAGTATTAGCACAGGTTATCAATGCAAACTAGGTTTTTGCTTGCATCTTACCTTCTGGATTATCTGAATTTTGTGGCACTACATAAAGGTAAATGAAGAACAGAAGATGCTTTTCAAGTTGTTTGTTGCTTGTGTTGGTATTCAAACCAGAAAGGCTATTACTGGACTTTTCATATATGAGGTTACATTTGCAGAAATTACATTTAAAAATCACAACAAATGCCCAGTGACTTCTTACTAAGGGTCTGAAGAAATTCAGTTGGGAATTCTTAAAGGCAAAAATCCCAGGGAACCATTTTATGCCTTTTTAGTATCTTTACCCAGAGCAGAAGCACAGTTTGACTGAAACCACAATTGCGTAACTCCATAGCTGCAAGGAATTGCTTCAGAAGACTCTTTCTGCTATGGCATTAGTTGAAAAATATTCTTCAGTGACAACTTCCCATGAAAAATAAAGACCTTTTTTTTGAGTGGTTCCATTGTAGCTTCAAAGGTAGACATTTCTAAAAGTGTTGATTTTTGTTTCTGAAATACACTGCTCTCTACCGTTGTCTTTTTGCATTCGTTCTCTCCTCATCTCTCTCTTTCTCCATGGTAACACAGAAGTTGACAACAATGTATGATCCTTAACCAGCAGAAGGATTCAGAAAGGAGGAGTGTAAAGTGCAAGAAATGTAGAAACCTGTGCCCAGACCTGCATGCTGCCTTTCTAACTTCTACAGGCTTCAGCTTTTTTTCTGCTCTGCTCACATTTGGTTCCTTCTCCAAAATGGTTAGGTCTCATTGGTTTTATTTGTTTACTTTTCCCATCTTGTCTTTCCTTTATTGCTTCCTCAAAGCACAAAACAATTCCTCAAGCTTTCCTGTTGAATATTTCGGTACTAACTGTGAGAGGACAGAATCACGTGACTGCAAACCTGAACTCAAAGGCAAATATCACTACAGCTGATATTAATGGAGATTTGCAAGTGGAAACAACTGATTAGCAGAATAACCATGAACACAGCAGCCAGCTTCTGTTTTGCAAACAGTTTTCAGGACAAAATAAAATTTCCCTGGATCAAATTCCTCTGGGTCATCCATTGGTTTTCTGGAAAACTCCCAGCAGACCATCCACTGGGACACTCTGTGCTCTTTTGCCTGGACCAGACTCTGTTGCTGGGAGAATTCTATGCACGAAGAACAACCAGAAATTAGCTTTTTCAATCAATATCACTTTGTCTCTTTGATCTGGAGGCTAGATTAGAGAATGAAAGACCTTTCAGATTCCTCATGTGTTTCACCTACAGTACACAGAAGTACCCAAAAATCCTCACTGGCTGATGCCCTATCCTGCTACCTGGTGTAAACTCCATGTCTCAGTTGTGGTGCTGTTACTGCACTTGCATATTTTTGACTATGTTGCTTTTACCTCAGCATCTCACAACTGGGTTGGCCAAATGCTTAGCCATGTGAAATTCCAAATGGGTCTGGAGGACTTACAAAACATAATTCAGGACTAAATTCTTACTATAAACACAATGAGTGCAAAGAATCCCTGTTTTATGTTGGTCTCCCATAAAGAATGCAAATATCAGCACAATGATAGGAATTAGTAACATGCTTTACACTCACACACATTTTCTCTCTCCTTTGTTTTTGGGCATGGATCCAACAGAACAATATGTGTTACTGAAGTTTAGAGCCATGTCCTTAATCCTGCCTTCTGGCACTCTCACCTGTGAGTCACAGCCATTGTTACCTGAGTGCAAAACCCTTGCTTCAAACTTTCTCCCTTAAACTAGGTTGCAAAGCTAAGTATTTTCTGGGAAAAAAAAAAAAAAAAAAAAAAAAAAAGAAGAAGAAGCTAGCTGCTGAAATACTCATCACTGGGAAATGGGGACTTTGTGCACATTTGTGAGGATGATTTTGGTAAAATGTCGTGCTTTGACATTTTTCAGTCTAGTTAATTTCTATTTTTGGTACCCAAACCATCTTTTTAGAAACCAATCTTCACTTCAGCTAGTGAAATATATTCTTCATAGACTTTTAATGCATAGTGAAGTTGTCTAGCTGTGTTGGGCCCAGTTCTTGTAAGCTTGTCTGCCTCTGTTCTCACATTTCAATTTTTACTTATTCACTTCACCAGATCGATGTTCCTTAGAAGGAGCACATTTTGAGAAGAAAGCTATTTACTTCAAAGAGTTAAAACAGCAAACATAGCCAAGCTAGGACATAGCATACACAGTGTTCTTGCCAGTTTGAAAGAAAGGGCGATTTGTCACATGAAGGTTCTCTTTGTTGGAGTTGCTGGCTTGCATGGGTGTAGACTGGGTAAATATAAAATGCTTTGGGGTAGAATACAGAGGAGGAGTTGATGATGGTTTAAAGACAATGGACTACCTGTTGGGACAGAGTGGGTGACACCTCCTCCCACCACTGGCACTCTTACCAGCATGGCTACGGATTTGCCCTTTTCATGCCAGAAGCCATGATCTCATATTTGTTAGGCATTGGAAGCAGTGAAAGTCAAAAACACTCCGACAGTTTTGAGGACACGAGGATATTATTCCACTGCTACACTACAGCTAGTTATGCTGTGCTGCTCTCACTTACTACCTCCTGTGCCACCACCTGCCAGACCCAGCCCGCCTCATCCGAGCGCCGTCTGGCATTGCTGGAGCGTGAGGGGCACGGCCTCCCCGTGAAGGTGGAGTATGTTGGCACCGCAGGCCAACAACCCTTCAATTCTTCAATATGGCTGGTGCCCAGGGTTAGCGCAGGAGAAGGGTTTTGGGTTTGTTTTTGCTTTTTTCTGGTCCAAGTAGCTCAAACAAAAGCCAATTACTGCACGTACAAGATGGGTCTAGTAGCATTCCTTGAAATCAATACTGTGACTGCATTCGTGCAAGTCTCCAGTGCACCATTGGATCAGGAAATGTCACATTCAACTGGCAGGTTAAGAATTTAGACACTGAGCCTTTCTTACAGTACAGTATAAATTCAATGTCCATGTATTAAATCCACAGAGCTACTTTTCATGAGTTTCGTATTTGTCTCCTTACTTTCAAGTCTTTACAGCTGGTAACAAATGGTCCAACAGGTCTGAGGGTTCTTTCTTCCTTCTCTATGTCAAAGCTGCTGCTGCCCCCACCCCTCTTCTGTGGCCAGGGCAAAACAGGGGAGCAGAGGCACGGTGGGGCTCAGGCACGTTCTGTCGTAGAAGAGCAGTGTGGGCAACAGCCTGGCAGCTGGTGGCAGGATGGTGTGTAGCCTGTGCCAGTGCAGAGAGGCAGATCGGCTGCCCCAAGCAGAGCCTCCTCAGCCCAGGTGTGCTACCACTGCCTCACTGAAGTGGGGACCTGTGGGCCAGGCCTGCTCCTCCACTCACCCCCATCAGTAGCCTCCGTGGCCACCGTCCAGATGGGCACTGCGCGACACAGGCTGGAGACGAGGCTTTGTTCCTGCTGTCAGTGCTGTGGAGCCCATTTTTTCTGAGGAAGCAGCTCTCAGATACCTGGGGTTGTGCCAGGTCCTGATAATCCAGAAAATCCTGAATCTAAGCATGTTCCTTAAAAATAGTGTTCCCTGTACCTTTCTATCCCAAGCACCAAACACTGCCCTGTGAGTAAGGAAGGGCACCTTGTTTGGCAGGGGGTTGTAGGTTCATGCGTGGCTTTTGTTGTAAAATATACTAATTTATTATAATGTAAAATCATCTGCCTGGGGGACGTGGGATATTGTTGGATTACAACCAAGTATTGGCTTGTAGCCTTCTAAACCAGGGTGCTAAGAAATAAATCCTAAACAGAATGAATGGTTTATGTTGAAAATGTATTCAACAGACTTCACCCTTCTTTTCAAATTGTTTTCCTCAAAACAGTTATGTTTTCTAGATTTGTTCAGCACATGAAATGGTGTATGTTGGTAATGCAAACAGCAAAAGTTGCTTCCTTAATTCCAAATTATTTGAGATGACTTTTCCCTCTTTGGGGGCTCCATGGTCTTCTGATTGCATTGCATTGCATTATTCCTTCTCTCTGATTAGGTGAGTAAAAATTCCTCGACAAAAATGCATTAATTATTAGTAGTCTCCTTTAGGTATTATCTTAATACCAGTACTGCCATATATATAAAGCAACAAGCCAAGGATATGGGTAGAGAAAACATACTGAAAAGCTATTGTAAAATTGCTAATTTGATTTTACACAAGATTCTTTTCCTTCCAAATAATTTTGAAGTGTATTTTCTACACCTTGCGGTCATTGGTGTACATTTTAAATCTCCTTCTACTAAACCATTGATCCTGATTCCCTGAGTTCTTGCAAAAAACTAGTTACAAAAATCCCCAACAGGTGCAGATTTAAAGATGACTTTTTTTTTTTTTTTCCCCCCCTTCACTTGGTGTTTTAGCAAAACACTTTTCTGGAGTAAGATCATCACACTGACGGTGATAGTTATGACCTCTCATATGTTTATTTACAGAATTATCAGACTTTTTTAGCCTGTGAATTCTGATTATTTTCTTTGGTTGACTTGCTGCCAAGTGAAACGCAGGTTTGTAGAACATTGTTACATTACTGATGGTTAATTTGCATGTTTGTAATATCTGAAAATCAATGAGGAGAAGGTACTATTGTGATACCCCTTTTACAAATACAAAAACTAAGCACTGATTTTTAGCATCACAGATTTTATAATTCTGTGGCACTTCTGCAGTTGGCGGTATTTAAGGCAGCTGGCTGTGTCCACTGGCTTTTCATTGACCTTAAAGGAGCTACTCATGGAAATGGCAGTCTTCTCATATTCTGCCAGTTATGAAGTCAGGAGAAAAAGACTGAGGGAAGAGACGCAATATACAAGCAAGACGGATGGACACAAATTAACCCAAGCCAGTCCTGTGCCTTATGAGGTATTAAGTTCTGTATTTAATGCATCTCACATTAATCGCTCCCTTTGCAAACTGAAACTGGACTAGAATGTTGTGAAGGAACAGTTAAAGGCTGATAATTGAATGCTTTGATGTTAATTGAATTGTAGAATGACTGCATTTATGGTTACAGGAGCACCTTGTTTTTAATTGGAAGCTATCAGAAGGAAATTAACACTTTGGGGTTTGGAAGGATAATCACAGAGTACTGGGTTGAAAATGCTGATATTGTCTAAAAAACTAAGATATTTTCAACAAAGAACATCATTACTCTCTTCTTATCAGCTCTCGTTATGCTTGGGGAAAAGCTTCTGTCTAAATCCAGAAATCTGCCATGCCATGCGTCTGTAATTTCATCTTTTCAATTAGTTTTTAAAACAGTGTCAGCAGAAGAATGCCAGTTGACAATGACTAAGCAGAGGGAGAAGAGTCTATTTTTTACACTGTAAAACATTTTCATTTTTTTCTTTTCCTCACTTACCCACAGTATTTGTCTCCTTCCATCACCTGTTTTGTCTCTTCAGAAGGCCAGGCTATGAGCGTCTGTGGCAGGCACCCATTTTTCATTCTCTGTGCAGATAGATAATCTAATATAAACAAAAAATAAAAAGTCTTTGTCACTTCTCAGATCATAAAACATTTCATGTAAGTGGGGAGACTACTGCTTGGGTGTGAAAATGTTACACTGAGGTCCTGGCTACAGATCATTTACATCAATGTAGAAACTGCATGAAGAAACTACCCCAGACTTTACTCATGCTCAGTTGAAAATGTCTTCCACCAAGCCCCCTGTTGTGGATTGTCTGGGGGAAAAAAAACAACAACCCCCAAAAAGAAACAGAAGGACTATCATCTGATAACACAGCAGGTAACGGCACAGTTACCTCTATGTTTGACTACCTCAGAAGGGATTTATAACTTTATGTTTGACTACCTCAAAGATCTTGAAATTTAGGTTGGTAATAAAAAATGTTTGGATTGCAAGCCTTATCTCTTGAAATGTTACAAGAAGGCACTAAATTAATATAATTAACTAAGTAAATAAGTAAATCAGATAATTATCTAAGAAACCTCAGATAGAACAGACTTCTGAGGGATTTGACAGATTACAGGCTGCTAACACTGTTATAATCACTGTTAAAATCTGTAATCTCATTAGCATCAAAGAACTGGAACCAAACTGAACAAAACTGAAACATCATTCAGAAAAGATAAATATTTTTACTGTAGCTTCCAGTACTGTTGTGCAATATAAGAGGGAATGAAGGAGAGCAAGAACGGTTCAGAGGAGTCTGATGAAATGAAGGCTGTGATGAAATATCTCCTGCCTTCCTTTCCAGCACTTAAAATTGAAGATCTAAGTTTAATCTAAACTAATGTTTTTAAAAGTGCTCTGTCATGGGGGGTGGAGGGTGCATGCAAATGATGCGTAACTCTAATAGCAAAATGAAAGAAGACAGAATGGTGGAGCTCTTAACTATTCAGTTATTTTTACACCAAACAACTGTTTTAGTGCACTCTTGTTGTGTACATAAAAATTTCCTAACAAATTAGAAACACTAAATCAACATTTTTATACTTATGTTTTATCCAGGGCAGAAGAGCCAGGGAGCTTAACTAGATTGTATACGTCAGTTATTGCTATTTTTTTTTTCAGATAGAATGGTAAGATTTTTGATGAAGACAATATAACCAGGTGATTTTATGCTTTTTGATCACCCATGATATTTTTACAAGATTTTGAAGAGTCAACACTAATCCAGTTTAAAAAAAAAGAGGGAGCTTTTTATTTTATGTAAGCAGTCCTAATGCACAGATACAAAAGAAACCCTAAATGTGGACATTCAGCACAAACCAAAGCAATGCTTATTACATTACAACACTCTCTGAATGTTACAGACAGCATCTTGTGAAAAATCAGACGGGGCAGGTGAGCAAATTCTCCTGCATCAACACCAGGCAAGAAATAAACTGGAAATAAAGAATAAATTACAGATAAATAGATAGATAGATAGATAGATAGATAGATAGATAGATAGATAGATAGATAGACAGATAGATAGATAAATCCCTGCTGTTCACAGCAAGAGATATGACATGGAAAGCCCTCTCCAGGAGGTGAGCTTTAAGCCTTTTAGTGCTGTGAAATCAAAACAGTCTAGCATGTAGTCAGGGCGTGCTGGCCGTGCCATATTGCTAGAGCTGTGACAGTGGAGTGGAAGCAACAACTGTGGCCTAGCTCCAGTTCCTGTGATCATTTTAGTGTGTAGTCCTGTTTAGAGTATGTTATGATGATGTCATCTGGAGCACACAAAGAGCTGGATGACAGTTGACAATTGTCTCTGAAAGATTGTTAGTATCTATCTGTAAACATATGCTTCTAAATGAGTAAAAAAACCCCAAACCAAACCCCAACAACTGACTTGTTCACAGAAGCTAACTGACTCTCAAATAAATAGTTCTTAGATTGTAAATCTGATGATGTAATAGTTTATTTAAAAATTTAATCAAAACATTATATGAGATACTGTTGGAGAAAATAAGAGTCCAGGCCTGTGATCTCTGAATATTTGCTAAAGCTGGCATCCAATTGTAGAAAAGAATATGAGAATTCTAGATCTGAGGTAAAATAACTAATTTCAGATGAAGGACATGCTTCAGATTAAGACTCAGGCAGAGAGGTCAAAGATAAGTAATACATATTTTATTTTCAAGGTAGAAATGCAATGGGAAGGTTATTACAAACAAGACATGAGCATATTCTTAAAGTTAATTATAACTGCTGTTGCAGATATGTTAAATTTCTGGTCCCTTGTCTATTTAGACTTTTTAAAATCAAGGTCATGTGAAGGTCAAGTAGACAGAGGGAGAACAGAGTTTTGTGGGACAGCCCCAGCTGGGGACTTTGATCAATCATTTCAGGGGATATTCTGGGTCTAGAGTAGGAATGGTAGAAAAACAGCAAAGGCAATATAATCAGCAGGTAGGTTAACAGGCCCTTGTGGGGAGGGCTACCAAAACCTGCTCTCAGATTTCAAAGAACAAGGATGGACACCAGTAAGCAAATCAGTATATGTAATCTCCTGTCTCAACAGCAAACTGGATACATTTCAAAGGTTTTGTCTCTCTGAATTGGCTATTAGAATTGCAGTTGCTACCAAAGCTGCCTTTTTGCCACCTTTTCAATAATCTTCCTTTTCAACTATCTGCAGAATACATGTCTGTCTGTACAGGAGTTTAACATAGAGGAACAAAATGGGGTCTCTTGCTCTCTGCTGAGATGACACACAGGGACTCTTCCCTCAATAGGTACAAAGGGCAAAACAGATTCCCAGCACCAGGAGGTTTGATGCAATTAACACACAGGGGTAAGCTCTTCCAAACCTACAGCCATATGATAACTAAGGCTTGGCGTGGCTTTGCTTTAAATCAAGGAGGTGATAATAATTTCTCTCACTCATGCCACCAAGGCCTCTATGTAGCCTCTGTTGCACTGTGACCCATAGGAAGGCCAATGTTACACTTCTTTCCCTGAAAGAAATGGACCACGTATCAGCACTTCTGGATCAGCTGCAGAATCTGAAGTTTTGGCTGCTGTCTTTTTGCTCAAGCACTAGAAAGCTCATGTTCATTAATTCAGCACTGCTGGCTTCAGTCCCTGGTGCTGGGGTGCTGTTATACTACCACAGCATCTTTCAGTAGGACAGATGAGCAATATCAACAGTGGTTCCTAGAAAACAATTAAGAAGTATTTAGGAGACAAGGACAGTGTGTCCATCATCATGGTAAAGTAGTCGGACTATCTTGGGTGCTGTTCCTGTTAGTCTGATTCAAAGAGAGACAGAGAGGAAAAAAATCTTCAGTGAACAAAATGGGTCCCATATTTGGATGTATTAAAAGCAAATAATGCTTTTTTTAAAATGGAACTGGACACTAGTTAGGCAGCTCTCTGCCATTTTGATATGCCATGTGGACTCTGCTGTAAAAAAAAAAAAAAGAAAGGAAAAAAATAATAATGCATATGTGTGGTAATAATCTGCACATGACTGGTTGCTGTAATGTGCACTGCTGTACTGCCAGCAGGGAAGTGAGTGATTGCCTCT
>NW_009952893.1:3243792-3301759 GCF_000747805.2 Chaetura pelagica | reverse complement strand
AGGTGAAATAAAGAATGAAAACCACTGCCTGACCCTACTGCTTACCTACCAACCCTTGAGGTTTGATTAAGTAGTCAACATGAAGGGGTTTTTGCTTATTAAATACTTTTAGGTGAGTTACCATGCCCAGGGAGCTTACTTAGTGAAAGAAAAAAATCAAAAAACTTGTCTTTTGCTTTGACCTCTGTGTCTTTTAATCTAAATGGTGAGGCATATGCCATGGGAGCTGTGCTCATTGGGAAAGTTTGTACTTGTTTTGCTAGTCTGGTGGCTCATCCGGAGCAGTTTGATATTCAAATGAATCTGTCAGGAACAAGAGTGTGGTGCTTCAGTTCTTGCTTAGGCCTGATGACATTGATTTGTGAGCATACTGCTTGACTACGGGATGTGTGACAGATAAATTTTATCAAAATTAAGGCACAATTAAACATTTCATCTTCCTAATTACTGGCTGTAGATTCAGCCTGATGACCATGTGCTGTAAGAAATCAGCGACCATTACACATTTTAATGGAGCACAGCTGTCTTACAGCTTGGTAATATTTGCACAGTGCCACAGAACTGTAATTTATGATAAAAAGAAAAAACGTGTATTGGCTCTTTTTTGCCAAAATAGATTAAGGATTCATATACTTTAATGAGATTTGGACCTAGCCTTGGATTATCGTTATAAATGATTTATGTGCATGTTGGTGGACTCCTGTAGTTTTGAGTTGATTTGTGTTTTGGTCGACCAATATGTAATTCAGTATTTCCTTGTGTGCCAGCATTTGCATTCTTTCCCCTCTCTTCATTTCAGTTCTGTTTTTCCACTGTAACTTGAGAAGGGCAAGTGGGAAGGTTAAGAAAGCACTGAGGTGATTTTCCAGGAGCTTCCCTCCCAGCAAAACCCACTCCTGAATCCCCTCCCCTGCTCCCTGGCTCTGCACCCTGACCAAAGGGAGGACAGGAAGGAGGTGACACCCACCTGCATCAGGGTCACTCCTGCAGCCTGGAAAGCAGGGCACAGGGGAACAGATGCTACCTGAATCCCCACTCAGGCAGAGACTGGTGTGAACATGGCTGTGTCTCAAGGCAGAGTATCAGAAACCTTCCTGCTGCTTGTTTAAACCATGGCCTACAAAAAGGGTGTTTGCTCCTCCACTTCATATTCTTCCTGTTCCAGTCAGTTTTTCCAGAAATGGCACTGCTTCTCTGAGGGATAAAAAACCCAACAACATATGTACCCAAGTTACAATTTTCAGAACCACCTTTCTTCTCCATTCTTTTCTTCACTAGGTTTCTTTTGCAGATTATTTAGGGAATGTGCGGGGCAGCGGAAATGATGAAGATAAAATTAGGTGTTTTATATATACACACGTATACATACATATATATATAAAATCGCTGTGTTTGTATTTGGGCATGTTTTATTTTTACATTAAACTTAGTGAACTAAATTCACATGAAGTTTAACTACCTAGATTTTCAAGGAGTCACACTTAAGTCCAGAGTTTGGCCCCATATGTTGTGAAACCCTGAGATCCATATGTGCAGATGAAAAGAGAAACTAAATTCTAATTTTCATAATAGAAAAAAAAAAAAAAAATCCTGTCCAAGCTTGATTTACTTCAGTGTTCATATGCTGGAATGTTTCATACTGTACCAGGTTGCATATGCTTGCACACTAATTCTCAATTGCCGTATGCAGTTTGTGACAACCATCTGCTAAGACCTCCCTTAGAGTTCTTTCTCCCACTCAGCCCAGCTGAAATAAAAATATGGACAGAAACAACTTCTGCAGGGAGATGCAAAAGTTAATAGGGGACTTGGAGTTAGATGGTGTATCTGATTTGAATTAAATTGTTCCTGCAACTTATGCCCTACTTATAAAACATTCCTGAGGTGTAAAACATTAAATATAACAGAAAGCTGTAAATTAAAGCCATACTTCCCTTGACAGACTTGACTGTGCTAGAAAGGTAATAATAAAATATGTACACACAGCACACATGTGTTAGCTAGCTCTCACAATCCTAAAACAGCAGCTTAGACTAACTGTGTATAGCACCTTTTCACATTAAAGTACCCTAAAGCAGGAGGGGGGATGTGTGGTGAGAAAAACAGGGTGTGAGAGAGAAGGGGCTGAAAAATATGCTCTCAGTTTCATCAGCAGAGAAGTAATTCCCTTTAAGCCAATCTCATCAGAAACTCTGAGTGCTGGGTGTCAGCTGCTCCCATTCAACCCAGAGGGAAAATCCTGTGACTAGAGCATCTGAAAGAAAACCAGGTGAAGGAGATTGAAAGAAGATCAGGTGATGAGCAGTGTTGGAGGAGGGAGCTGTGGGTGAGAAAGTGAAGACAGACTGTTACCTTCAACTATCTCATAATCTCCAGTTTTCCATTTCATTTATCATGCAGGGTTAAATTCATCTTCATGAGTAATTTTGAATACTCATAAAAACAGAAAAGAGGGAGGGAGTTCAAAAGTCCAAATAGTCAGACCCCTGCCCCCAAACAGGACTGGCTACACCAAAGCCATGGAGCTCAGGTGACAGGACAAGTCAGTGTTTAGCTAATTTCTGCTTTAAACCCTTGTGATTGAATAAAGTTGATACAATCAGATTTTTCCTGAGAAAAAACCTATTTCCATTTCCACCATTTAAAGCCTCACACCACTTGATGGAGCATCAGGTGATACAGAGAAAGGTGCTGAAGGGCTTCCTTAGTGTTGCTCCTCTGCACATTCAATGAAGCCCTGGTAGTGTGGAGCAGAGGTAAAAATGACTCCAGTTGTCTTCTGGGCAATAAATCTATATCTACATGCCAGTATGATCTTCATCTAGTTCATAACTGCATGATGGTTTTGTCCTGTTTGATTTGTGAAAGAAGACTAATGCCCTGAGAGAAGAATGAAGAATTACACATTTTGAGGTGGAAATCATGGGTATTGGTCTGCATTTCTGTGACAACTTGACTTCATCAGGTTTTCCGTGTAAGTGTGAGTGAAAAATCAATCCCACTGACAAAACCCAACTGCTCAGAATTAAAAAGGGGAGAAGGGAAAAGGAAAAAGGAGGAGTAATTTTAGATGTGATGAAAAAAACATACCTGCATCTCATGTTTTGGTAGATTTGGAAAGGCAACACATAGGGTATTTGGCAAACACAGTATTCCTAGGTCAGACTGTCTCAGTCATGTCTCAGTCTCATGACACCTTGGGTTTTAAAGGGTCGGTAAGTCACAAAGGATTTTTGCCCTAGGAATTGTAAGGCTGCACATATGTAAAACTTGAAGCTGAAATGGGTTTGAACTATTTAAAGAGCTTTTGAAAGGCTAGCATATTAAGTGATGTATCAATCTGTCCCCCATTGGTTGCTATCTTAACAGCTGCTATAAGTGTAGCCTATCAGTTTTAAATATAGGAACAGCAGTAAATAGTGCATTATGATTTTCCAGATGGAACACTTTAAATAAATAGAAATATCCTTATATTTGAGTTTTTTCTACAGCACTGGTATTATGTCATATTTTTCTGTGGGTAGCGTTATGATCTCTTATCCTTACAGCATTAAGAAATTTGAGGACATGGATGCATAGAGAACTGATGACAACCAAATATTCAGCAAGACCTTTTGACTGCAGAAGAAGCTTCAGGTTTTGATGCAGGAGTGGAAGAGAGGAAGGAGTGTACCATGCTCCAGGATCTGGTTTCTCTTCTGGGTTCTTTCTACTTATGCCAACATTGGAAATCTCTACCAGGCCATGGCATCACAAACCATCTATTGTGACTTATAGCATGAGGTACCACGAGGAGTGTCTGCTCTAGAAGGGGACTAATTACATAAAAATGATCTAGGGAGAAGGACAGGTCTCATGACCCAGCATTTCTGGCAAGGAAAACATCCTGAATCCAACTGAAGTTGCACAGCGTTCCCATCACACAACTAACTGATGTGTTTTGTTTGCAAAGTGAAAGGAAAGGGAAATGACACTGATCATTTTTCCTCTGCTGTAAAACTAGCTATGCTAGGGTATAGTAGCTTTTAAGGGACTAGAGCTTGATGTGAAGTGGTATAATACAATAGCTGAACTGAGAGACTTGCATGTTAAGCTCTGGATGTGATACCTGTAGTAATTACTATGTGGGTTAGTATTGCACTAATAACTACACAAAAGTCTCTGCAAATATGCTTTTTTTTTTTCCTAGATGTATTGCTTACAATGTCAATGCTCACCCCATTGCATAGAAAGGAATGTAGCTGCTGGCCTTACTACACCTGCTCCAGAGGCCCAATAGTTCAACAACTTTAGAAATACATAAAGAAAGTTACCCTGATGACTTTTTGTGCATGTGTGTTTGATCACTGGGGAATTGAATAGGTCAGCTTAACTCTGCCATAAAAATCTACAAAACATCCCGACATACATCCTACCACAAAGTGAGGAAGACAGGACAAATGCCAGAAGGTAGTGTAACTGTGATGGTGCCGAAGTACACCAGGAGCCTTGTCTGTCACCATGCTTTTGTGTGCAGTTGAGCTGGTCTTAGAGCATCAGGTTTGTCAGAAGATGCTTGGGAGAGACATTAAGCAGGCCCAGGGAACATTACTTTCATTGCATGGAACTGCACATTACTTGCTATCTACTTCAGTTTTCCTCATCTCTTTGAAAGCCACTTCCTGCACTGGGATCTTGTGGTTGCTTTTCAAGTAAGACACAGGCAGCACCTTTAACATGCATTCTGTAGCACTATACTAGTGGGAAGTACTTGTTTGTCCTTTTGTCCCTACCTTCCAACTCCAGAATCCTGTGCTCCAGGAGGTGTTATACTTCGACGAAAACACAAGACCAATTGCTGATATTACTTTGCTTAACTGACTCAGGGTTATCCTACTGCTCAGAATCTATCTTGGTTGTTATTAAACATACAGTAGATAAACACACAGGTTTCCTCTTCAGAACTGATGAGGATATAAGGCTAGTATACCTGTTTTTCTGAGGTACTTTTCACTGAGTTGGCTCCCTGTTTAAACTGCTAGAATTAGTTGAAATAGTAATCAGACTATAAAGCACTCTGATGCTGTGACCAGACAAGCCCCTATCTCCTGTTAGCCCCTTATATAAAGCTGTTTGTGCTCAGTGGTTAATTCCCCCATGCCAGTGGAGATATAAAAAAATGGACTATGCTCATGCTCATCAGGCATGATGTAAGGGAAATGGGTCAGCTCAAATCTCTGCTGAAATCAAGATACCATGGAGATGGCTTATGCAGAGTCACAGAATAATTTACTGAATCCTTTGTAGAGCTGATGGTTAGCACAAAGTACCTGTTCTGTTACTGCACCTCAGGCAGGGTTAGGGATCTTCAGCACACTGGTGAGAACCTTTTTCAGGAGTGCACAGGTCCACCTCATCATGCCAAGAGACTAGTGTAGTGTCATTCTTAGGAAACAATACAACCTCCAGCAGCTTTTCTGGGTAAAGTGAGCTACAAAATTAGTTGCCTTTTTTAAATGAGAAAAAGCCCTCAAAACTCTGCACCTCTCCAAGGTCAGTTGATGTGCCAAGGCCATTACAGGTTACAGAAGTATACCTCTCAAATGATGAATCCAGTTTGTCTAGCTATTGGACTATGCTACACCCCAGCTTAATGTCTAGAGAATATGATATTTATTTATAACAGGTCACACTTAAGCAATCAAGGCAAAAGTGACAGTGAAGTGAATTACAAGACCTTCCTTAACAGCCACTTCCTAGAGTCTTGATCCCTAACTTTGGGTGCAACTGTAGCAGCCCTACAGTTTTCAATAAAATTTTCACTTATTGACACCAGCATGAACTGCTGAAAGCAATTACCTTTGCATTGCTCTGTATGTGCTGGGAAGAAACATACTACAGGACTCCTATAGCCACATAACTCAGTATCACTGGCAGGAGTCACTACAGGAGCAACTCAAAAACTGAATGCTGAAAAACCTCTGGCAGATTAGTCCCTCTTACTAGTAGGTGTTACTGTGACAATATATCAATCATTTTTTTAAAGTAATGCATTACAATTCACAGATCTGTGGGCTGCTTTTATACCTCCATCATCATATCTGTGGCCTTCAAAGTTACAGCTGATGGACCTTCTGTCAAGACCCAGATATTTAATCAATGTGACAGCATCCTGCATTTTTTGAACCCCAGAGGCCTTGGAAAACTTTAATGCAGCTTCCAGGTAAAGTTCAATCCACATGGCTGAGTCCCCTAAAGTACTTTCTGCAGAGAACTCCCCTCCCCCACATTTTAACATACCCAATATCCTCTACATTTGAAGAAAGAGCTAAGCTGGAAGGCCAGGTATTATTGCGACAGAAACACGTGCTCTACAGAGCTCTACTACCCACTAAGAAGTTGGATGCAAGACCTATAGTTAACCTCTCACTTTGAAAAAATAGGACTTTTGCCAACAATGAGTTTCTCCTCATGACAACAACCTACCATTAAACATATTTGTGAGCATTCGTAGCCTAGAATATAGAGAGGAACATTTCATGAGGAAAGGAAAATGTGTATTGCTATTTGATGGGTACAGCAACAGTTTTATCAATAAAGAAATATCCTGATGCTGACCTCAGTTGTAAGGCACATGCACTGACACAACCCCCTCAGTGACCTCAACTTATTTAGCACTGTAATCACTAAATGGTTCCGGGGAAGAAGAATTACTTGAGAAAGCCACTGTGGACCTGGAAGCCTCTGTATTTTCCCCAGATATAGCACCTGACCTCAGATAAGACAATCCTTTCTACATATCTTGCTTTCCCATGAGAAAATTATTCCCTCTCTCTTTTTATATGTACATATAAGCATGTATACAGGGTCAGGATCTGGCCCACAGTTCTTTTGTTCACAGCACTTGCTAATGAATGCCAATTATATGTAAAAAAAATACATGCTAGTCACATTATAATATGAATTTCCTTCAGAAGGGAACGTTCCAGAATCCTAATGTCTGCATTTTCTTTGTCTCTTTGAGTTTTACTCTTTCCACGCATCATTATTAAACACAGTCATTATTTGACTGAAATAAATAATAATGCTTGTAATTATAACACAAGCCAGTTCACTTATGATTAACTTAAAATACTATATATCAGATATGGCAATGTGATATGTATAATACAAAAAATGTAAACAATGAAAAATAACATTATGAAACACACAAATCCATTAATGCTAGTCATTAGATTTTAACTATGCTTTTAGGGTTATTAATGTGGAGAAGGGGAAGACACTTCAGCTGACCATGCCTAATGCTGCAAGCATGCAGCAGAATTAAATTATTTTCTCAGTACTCCATGAAGAGAACAGGAGCACTGAGTATTAAAATATAACACCTTTGACAAGATTCCTTAGTTCCTGGCCCCTTACCATAGCTTCTGTCCAGAAATCCTACTGCAGGTACTACATTGCATAAATAAACTGACCTGTCAGGTTTTTGGCAATTTATGGGGCTGGTCAGCCTGTACATTCATGCAGTTTTTTGTTGCAATGAGATGTAATGGCTTTTCAGCGCACCATAAGCACAGTTGTGACCACAGGCTCACCAGTGTCATTTTGTGTGCAGTAATGAAGCCTGACGAGTGGTCTCCTGCTTGCAGATAGCCGGCTGTTGTCCTAAAAATGCAAACCATTGCCTCAGGCCATGGAATCAGGAACAGGCAAAGGACAGTGGCACAGGCACGGCTCCCCACTGCTCACCCTCCCTTTAGCACACTGTACTTGGACGCAGTAGAATAGTCTTTACCCTTGTACATAAGGACACAATGAGAGAAAGTGATAAAAGCAATTGTATGAAGGCCATGTTGGAAATCAGGTTTTGTGAAGTTGCTGAACTGACATTCAGGAAACGAAATAACCCATTGCCCATACGTTTCCCCCCAATGCCCAGTGAGTCCTTTGAGCAAAAATGCTGCTACTTCATTGCCATTTCCCTTCCTGTTTTTTTATATCTGTATAAATATTTGTGCAGAAATGTGCATGCATGCTTATTTATATTTATTTATATTTTGAGAATATGTACTTACACCCACACTAGCACACATGCACACATGTATACACATATACAGAGAGACAGAGCTCGCAGGCACAGCAAATCACAGGAACAAGCCTCACTGCTTTTTTTCACAGCTCATCAATATTCCACGGCCCAGGAAGGCTCTGCATGCACAGGGGGTTCACACTTCCCACGACACAGCCGGCCCCACCGCAGAGCCCCCTCCTTGCTTCCACACCCCAGGGCTGTCAGAGAGCCACTCTGAGCTAGGTAACACAGTGCTGGGAAATGGCTTGTTTTCCTCAGGGAAAAAAAAAAAAGTCTGTCACGAGTCAAAAAGCAAGTAGGCCTCGCCCTGGAATTGTGTGATTTGTGATTTAATTAAGCCCCTTTCTATCACCCAGGCACCCCTGAGTACCCTGGGCAGTTGGGGCAAAGGATTATCTAAATCCTGAAATCTGTAGGATGATTTGTTCTTCAGGAGAGTAGAAGCTGCCTTTGTGGTTTCCACAAGTATACCCAGTGTTTTGTAAACACTCTCATCATATGCATTCTCACTTTTTCATCTTCTCTGGGAAGTCATCCTTCCCCTCAAAACTTTTCAGGTAGTGGGAAGCATCTTTGCAAAATGCCATGCCAGAGGAGAACATGGAACCCAAGTCTGCCACTCTTGTCTTGGTTGAGACCTTTCCAATCTTCATAGAACTATAGACTCAGAATAGTTTGGGTTGGAAAGGACCTTAAAAGTCACCTAGTTCCTGCCTCCCTGCATGGGCAGGGACACCTCCCACTAGACCAGGTTGCTCAGAGCCCCATCTAACCTGGCCTTGAACACTTCTAGGAAAAAGACATATGCAAATTCTGTGGGTAACCTATGCCACTGTCTCACCACCCTCACCCTTCATCCTAAAAATTTTTTTTCCCCCTCATCTCACAGACTTGCAAAAAGCTGCAGATTATTTGGTCTTTGTTGTGCAAAGGTAGAGTTGGGTGGTGCATGAGGTGAGAAGGAGGGAGGCCTGGGGGAGGAGAGAGATGGGTGATTGTTTGCAGATACTGCTCGCCAGCTGCATTTTTGTCTTAGAAGTATAACCCTGGCCCCCAAGTATAGAACCTAGAATGTCATTTTTTACTTTACTACACTTCTGAAATACAAGGAGGCGTTTAGTGAGGTAACAGGTCTGCTGCAAATTAGCACACTGGGCACAAAGAAGCATTTAATCACATTATGCGACACAACAATGGCAAAAGCAAAAGTAGCAGTTTCCATTGGAACTGCCAGTCAGCTTATAAACAAGGCATTACATTTACCTTTATTTCTTAAATACGTAGCTTATACTGATATTTTTTAAATGTTAAATATAAATCAGAAAACATACAGGATATACAGCGTTGCCTTGGGAAACTTTACTTTCTTCTTTTTTTTCCATTTGGGAAATTTTATGACAGAAACTCTGCAAAGTTAAGGTAGGATTAACCCAGTCTTTGGGTATATATAATACAAAATGCTTGAACTTCTGGGACAGCAGCTATTTCTATGGATACAGTATGTTGAACAGACATGGAACAAAGAAAACCAAAACAGTTGGTTCTCTGCTGTCAAGGAAACAAGCTGCTCTTTCTGCTTAAATATCTCTAACCACAACTAGGAGGAAAAATATCCTCCAAAGCTCAAGTTCACACTTTAAAAGAAGAAATCTGACTTACAGGAATTGGAGTTAATGTATTTTCAAATATTTCAATAAGGGATATTGTTATGTCTGCTATGTAATTCAACGTATCTCTCTGAAAACCTCTAGGGTTCAAGTTATTCTTAAAGGTAAATATTAAAATCATGTTTTGAGAACAGTAGGAGCCCAGAAGGAAAGTGAGAAAAAATTTTGCAGTGTTCTGTTTTTTATGCTGCATGCAGATTTGTTATTTAGATTAAATTCTGCTGTTTCTGCTCCTGTAATTCAGACTCCTTTTTTTGCCCCTATCCAAACCATAAGGAGGTTTTAAATAATTACAGTTAACCTCATCTTTGTTGAAAACCAGAAATTTGTATTGGGCATATTTCTTTCACAAGTATTAATAAAGGTGTGCTGAATAGAATTACTTCATCTGATAAAAAGGATAAGTGAAGATGCACATTAATCTTTTATATGACAATTCCAATGTTCCATTAATATGGTAGACAGCAGCTATTCAGAAACATGGTTAAGGCTACATGAAAGAAAGGGAGTATAGGAAAATATGAAATTGCTCATAACATTTTTTAAATCATGGAGTTACCTCCTGGTGAGTGACATTCTTGTTCTGGCTGGAACAAGCTTCATCTTGAGCTCCTGCACTTAAGTGGAGAGTATTGCAAAACTCTCAGGGAAGCACCACAACACAAAATAGGTCTCTTCTAAGACAGAAAAATATCCTAGGAAAAAGGTTGTTATCTGACACATACCACATAAGCTCACCATATTTTTGGATGTATAAGTAAATCCAAAATCCCCAATTAGCTTTGAAACAAGTTCACTGACATGAATCCTTGCTTATTCAAAGCAGTATTTTCTCATTTGAATCAGGAACAAAAACAAGGTTGAAGGCAAGTGATCTGTTGACTTAAAGTTGTCTGTGTTTATGGGCCATGTAGGCTTTCTCTGACAGGTTTTGTAAGACACATATGATGGCTGAAAACCAAGTGTCCTACCAGCAATGGTTCCTCTCCACACACACGTTCTAAGCAATGGGCATATTCAGTACACTACCCTTCCTTGAACAGGAATTGAAGTAAACAGGAATTGAAGTAAACCCTATCACTGTAGTCTTCCTGAGGGTGAGGAATTGCAAAGGAATATGAGTACTTAAATCAATCTTGTGCCTGGAGATAACACCAGTAGTAACTTACAGAGAAATTCAGTGTATTTGGCCTATCACATTCAAGTGAATAAGGTTGATTTTTTAAGAGAATGGCCATGAAAATCCCTGTTCCTTATAAAAAATGACCAGCAATAAGTCCTCTAGCTAGGTGTCCTGCTTGCTATACTATCTTTGTATTTCTTGTAGGCTAGAATTGGTTTTTAGAGTGCTTTTCGTGAGAAAAGGTTGTGAAACAATTTAAAAACACAGCCCTTAAGGAACAAGAAACTAATAGATTCAAAAGGCATACTCTGAAATGTCATTAAAGCTGTTGCACATAACCCCACTAAAATAAGAATTACTACTGAAGACCTAGTGCTCATCCATAATTAACTTCACAGTGTCTTCGCAAGTGCATGGAATATAAAATTCCATATAGTAGCCTTCTTATCTTTGAATTTCCTGGCTTTCCTTACTTCGTTTATAAACTGTTATAGCAGGAAAGAGGAGTGGGATTGAAAGGGAGGACTAGTTTATACACTTCTGAATATTTGAGCTGTGTTTAATCATTCTCATGTGTGAAATCCTTTATTAAAAAAAAAAAAAAAAGAAAAAAAAAAAAGAAGCAGTTTATCTGATACTTACTGCTCTTTAGTACAGCACAGCTTGGTAGCACTAGGTACGTCTTGCTGAAAGTATGTCCATAAATATGTCCCTTGCAGCACAGAACAGCTTGTTAACTTGGCAATCCTCAGCAATTTGCTTTGAAAAGTTTGCCTCAGTTTTGATAGTCCAAATGTAGGGCAAAAACTCAGAGTAACTTTTTAGCTAATTTTACCAATTGACACTTTCCTCATGGTTTTAACTGCCTGCTTACTAGAACAAAAATTGCAGTGCTTCTTCCTCCTCATTCAATAAGCTTTTTTTGCAAGGGTTTTTTTTGAGTTTTTTGATTGTTGTTTGTTTTGTTTTTTTAATAGGCTGGGACTACTGATTTTCTGTTTTCCTAATATACAACCTAAAACAAGTGCCTTGAGGAAATAATATTCTATTATCTTAACTGTACAGAAACCTAGTGCCACTATTGTACAGGGGATGGTATTACTATGAATTTGGAGCAGTTGCAATATAAAGAGAATCACAAAAGTGGGGAAAGCCTGTCTGTCCCTATGTCACAGACAGGACAGATGGGACACAGAGAGGACAAGTAACTTGACCAGTGGCTAAAAGCTATGAAGGAACAGCAACTTTGAGAACAGAACAGATTTTTGCATACCTGGTGCTTTTGAAAATTTCTACACTCCTTTCTTTGTTTTAGTAACAGTTTTTGCCAGCTTTGTTAGCTATTCTTTTTAATAGGAGAATTAAATTAAGATGCCTACAATATTTCTATACCAAACACATTAGGTTGGCTTATAGGAGAAACCCTGAAGTGAAACTCTTGAGTCTATGTTCTAATTTAACCACATGAGGACTGTGATTGGAGATACTTCAAAGTGGGTTAAGATTGATAACTAAGTGAAAGATAATACTCCATTGCCATTACTGTCTAGTAGGTCTCATTACTCCTCTGGGCATGCTCCTTAGAATAAATTAAAATGATCCACTGAGAATCATTTTGGTTTGGGTTTTGTTGTTTGTTTTTTGGGTTTTTTTAAATGATTGCCAAAAGCCGTTTGCTAGAATAGTGCAGAATGTTTACTGATGCCTTAGGAAGAAAACAGCAGAATGTGGAACTAATTGTGTTTATTCAAGATAATTATGAAACACAAATGACCATTACTTACAACAAGTCCCCTGACAGCTAGTGTTTGACTCATGGGGCCAGGATGAAGCTCAGCAAAGCAAGGCCTTAATGTTAAGTTGTACTGTCCATATGGACACCACATATCAGCACTAGCTCTTGCAGTTATTGCTTCCCCCTCAGTGCTCTTGTACTCCACTAGTGTTCAGTATAGAAGAACCACAGCCATGAACTTTCAAGAGGAAAGGCAGGTGGGAATGATGAGTGTCTCAAAAGAAAGACCAGGGAAAGCTCTGAGAAATGCAACCACAGACTTCTCTGGCAACTAAAGTAGAAGATCTGTCTTAGGAAAACAAACCAGCTTTGCTGCACCAGTGATGGACATTTAATCTCATCTGAGAATGGAATGCATAAGGCAGATCTAAAGGCATGACCATTAATTCTACCGTAAAGAACAATGTTATGCACATTTCATCTGGGTTCATCCCAAAATGGTTTGTCAAGCCATCTCTACATATCCATGTAAAGAGGCACGCTTAGTTCCTTCTGGAATAAGAGGACAAGAGGAATCCAGTGCAGTGTTGGAATTACATAAAGGTAGACAGAGAAGAAAAATAGTGAAAAATTTCATAGTGAAAAAACTGTAAGTAAATTGGATGCTAGACCAAGGGAGCTATGCACAATATGATTTCCTGGTTTTGTATGGGACACCAAAGTGTGGTTTTAAAATTAATCTGGAAGGTTTTCTCTAATAATACTCAAATGGGTCAATATTGTAATTACAATTTCATTTTGTTTACTTCATTCTTGCTGTTACTGTAGTTGAATTGTTTTTGCTTTGGACAAAATAAGAGATATTTAGACTACTGAAAAATTTATTAACATGTGGTTCTCATACAGAGAGGTCATTTCTGTCCTTCAGAGTGTGAAAAACATGATGAAGGCTGTGCTGCTTTCACGGATTTCATTTTCTGGTGACATACACAAAATCACAACCTCATTGATGTCCAAAGGAAAAAACACCAGGTTCTTTATTGACTTTGGATCCTGCTTGTCCACGTGGATGAGGACACACCTTTGTGAAATCCTGGCCCCTGAATTACTGCAAGATCCCTGGATGGGTCTAAAAGTCGTCTAGATGTGGCGCTTGAGGATATGGCTTAGTGCTGGACTTCACAGAGTAGTGCTAATGGTTGGACTCAACGATCTTAAAGGTCTTTTCCAATCTAAGGGATTCTGTGATTCTGGGATATTTGTTTTGATGGTCATCTAGCATACCATGCATGGAACATATGTTGAAACTTACAAATTAGCATTCAGTGTCGACTTCAAAATTCCAGGAAAAAGGATGAATGTTAGAACTGGCACACTAATACAGAATTATTGCTGAGGGTTGAAATGTACCAACAAATACATTGTGACTGAAAAATGCTGGCACTTCAAGAGGACCAGGAATAGTCTCAGTGCACAAGTTGGATCTCACCAGTCTGGGTCCCTGTTAACAAGCTCCCATATTTCAGTCCTGGTGCTTTTTCCTGGGAAGAAAGCCTCCACTTAGCTCAGTGTTCAATATGACCAGAAGAAATTGGACTGAGATCTTACATTAATTCTCAAACATTTTACAGATGGTTTATCACACCTCCTGTGGTTGTTCAGTTTCTGAGGTAAGTAATAGTAAGTTCTCTCATATCCAGTAATGGTCCCCTCATTGTCATTGTTTTTCCTTGCCCTTTTGTTTAATCTCCTCTCAAGTGCTGCCAAGACTGCAGGCTGTTGATGGTACCTCCAAGTAGGTGCTGATGCCCAGCAGGACTGACCCACAGTGAGCAGGACTCACTTCCCTGGGGGAAGAAAACAAAATGGAATGAAGCAAGACCTTGCCCATCCTGGGGAGCAGGCACAGGCACTATTCATTTGTTTTGGGCATGGTTGTGAGAGAGTGGCAGGAGAGCTGGCTCCAGCAGCAAGGTCCAGGTGCTGCTGACGTCCTGGGGAGTGCCCTGGCAGGATCCCCTCCAACTTCCACTCGGCTCACAGAAGAATCAGACACTTCTCTGCGGAGAATGAAGGAGAAAAGCAGGTTTTTTCAGGTGGACTGAAATGATTTGTGGTGCTGGGTGGAATTTGATGACTCCTTTTTCATTATTTGGAAGAGACAGGGAATTAGAAGAATTCAAAAAGCTTACTGTAACATTTCTGCTTTGATTTTTATTATCATATAATGGATTATTAAGAAAGGAAAATTATTTTAAAAGGAGTGAGGAATCTTAGAATGAAATTAAATATATGACTGTCAAAAAAAAACACTTCATCAGGTTTTGAAAAAATTATCCATAGGTTTTCATTTAATGGCTTTAAGCAATGATTTACTTAGACCCAGATCTACAGTTCTATTTGACTTTTCAGTTCAGCCAACTCAGACTGGAGGGTCAGTCCCTCCTGGTGACAGTCCTTTTTCCTGCCTGTTATGAGGCCCAGGCTGTGCTGAATTAATTACTTTCCCAAAACATATTTTTAGCCAGAAGGAAGCCTTACCTCTGTCCTATGGGGACATTGTTTTCTTCTACCATTACACTTACTGCTATAGGTTGAAGGGATTTGTGAGGGAAAGAAGAAAGAGAAGCAGAAGGCAAATAATATCCTGGGGTGAGCATTTCATACTAGCAAGAGCTCCTTTAATCTCTTGTCAAGTGCATCTAGGCAAGGAAAAGAGCTGAAATTAATTTTATGTGAGCTGCAAAATATAATTTAAAATATATATCGTTTGTTTTGTTTTGTTTTTCAAAAGCTTGTCAAAATCTCCTGAGCAGTACTCAGCAGTACTCAGTTGCTCTTAGCAAAGCAAAACCACAGCCTGGTGAGCTCGACCTCTAAGCCCACATTTGAGTGACTGTCTTCTCAGAGGTGGCTGCAAACTGCTTCTAGTGATGGCAGTCAGAAAAGGACCTGTGCCTTCCTTCCCTTACTTGAAGCTCATACCCCATAAGGGTTAACAAGCTGCCAGCCAGTAACCATCCTGCTCTCCTCTCAGCTACCAGCTGATCCCTCACCAAGCCGCTGAGGTGAGAGTTCACTGACAGAGGTGGATGAGGTTAAAGATAATAAGGGTCTAAACATCCATAGGGAGTTCACCTCATGTGCAAAGTCATAATTACATAAGCCATTACCATCATCTGGGTGAAAAAAAAATGGCTGCAAGCAGGGGTAGAAAGCATTTGCAAAGACAGGCAAGAGAAGCAAGGATGGAAAATAATAGACTTTCTCCAGTGAATGCACTGTGGCTTTAGCTGGGCTACAAAATAAGGATTGTTTGGTTATTCAAGTAGAAACCTGTTAAATGGATAACCTTGTTGCAGCAAATTTTAATTCTTTTAGCAGGTCTGTTCTTTCAACAGGTATTGACTCAAGCAGCCTCTGCTGTTTTTATCAAATGCATTTTAGAGGCACAGAAAATGCCACTGAGGATTTAAACCCCCAGTAAGCTGCACAGAGGCAGTGTTTGTCATACACTGCTTGCTGCTTTCACAAGCTGGACAAACCTCAAACATTATGGGCCAAATTATGCCCTTGGATGAGTACGCCTGATTCCCACTGCTGTCAATGTGGCTGTCATAGAAATCTGTGGGAGACCAGCTTGTGCATCCAAAGAGGAATCTGGCCTAAAATCTATTGTGTTCATACTTCGATACTTACATATTTCTCGTGGCTGCCTGACTCGCTCTCTTTCTTTGTCGAGGTAAAGTAAACACTTTTAAAGACATTCTTGAAAATAAAAATAGATAAAAGACTTCCAGTGCTACAGTATTTTGTTTGTGTTTTTTACTACAATTGGTGAATGTTGATTACCCAAGGTTTCCTTGAAAAGTCACTTTATAGATGGGTTTATAGAAATCTGCTGTGTTTCTGCAACCTCCTGAGTTTTGGACAGGCCTAGCTGATGTCCCCTATAAAGTAAGAAAACATGGCCATTTCACCCCAAGTTTTACTCTGTCCTCTGTTGCCCACCACTGTTGCACTCCCCAAAGAAAATGCCTGAGAAGAGCCATTCAGGAAACATTCCCCCCCTCTTCACTCAGGTGGCTTGTCTGGTAGTAAAGGGTGGTCTGGAAATATAAAATAGGAGGAAAAGCCATTTTTGAGATGGGTAGCCCCCATGAAACAGGCTGAACATGCCTTGCATATCCCCCATGGGTGCTACTGTGAGGAACGAGGACCTGAGGCTGCATGGATGACAGCAGGAGGGGTAGCACTACAGGCCAGCTCCACAGGAGGCATTCCCACTGGCCACTCGAAGCATCTTTTGATGTCCTGGTCACCTCTGTGAGCTGGATAGCTGGTTTGATATGTACTCCTCTCTGGATGGTTGCTTTGAATTTACTTTATTCCAAGGCAGCTAGCTGGAGTGGTAAATTTATACATGCATTCAGCATTGTCATAGTCATATCTTGCCTGAGGGCATATTGATCCTCCTCGATGACATTGTAGTATCCCCCCTCTTCACTCAGGTGGCTTGTCTGGTAGTAAAGGGTGGTCTGGAAATATAAAATAGGAGGAAAAGCCATTTTTGAGATGGGTAGCCCCCATGAAACAGGCTGAACATGCCTTGCATATCCCCCATGGGTGCTACTGTGAGGAACGAGGACCTGAGGCTGCATGGATGACAGCAGGAGGGGTAGCACTACAGGCCAGCTCCACAGGAGGCATTCCCACTGGCCACTCGAAGCATCTTTTGATGTCCTGGTCACCTCTGTGAGCTGGATAGCTGGTTTGATATGTACTCCTCTCTGGATGGTTGCTTTGAATTTACTTTATTCCAAGGCAGCTAGCTGGAGTGGTAAATTTATACATGCATTCAGCATTGTCATAGTCATATCTTGCCTGAGGGCATATTGATCCTTGTTACCATATTGACTTGATGCTTTTACATCTGCCAGCAATAGGTCTACACTTCTTTTTTTTTACGAAGATTGCACATTTTTCTCCCTGAGCCCCAAATCTCCTTCCTTATATTAAAGTAAAACAATATTTTAATTAATTTTAGTTTTTAGTTCAGCTTTTAAAATGCATCTGTGTTTGTTCATGTAAAGGTTGTGCAGTGATTTCTGACTCTAATGAAGAGAAAGGTTAAAGCGAAACTTTGGAAATTAACTGGCAAGAAAGCCTTTTTCTAAATTATACATACACTGAAAACATGTTTTGTATTTGCTTTCCAGAGTGGAAGACACAAAGCGAAGGGCAAGTTACCTGTTAGTTTGTAATTAAATCACTGAAGAAGAGGGAAGCAGTAATGTCTTGGTCCGTGGCAACTGATAAGCTATCAGCAACAGAATTGCCACTGCAGGCAATTTCCTATTTTCCCTCATGTTCTCCATACAGTTTTAACTAGAAATGTCACTAACCAAAAGCAGATGCTAAAGTGGGTCCAAAATAGTTTTTGCTTAACTTTTAACATTTACTTAACTGATTACTAGTTACAAATCTGACACACAGCATACATAACAGTGCCCTCAAGAAGATTAAAAGATTAGCCACTCACTAGCTTAATCAGATTAATCAGAGATTTTGAACACAATCTATAATTCTATCCACAGAGGGGATACATGATAGCCACATGCTAGCCTAATTTGGGAAGAAAGACTGTGGATGGACTGATAAAGACAAAGGAGGGTGGAAAAAGTTGCTAGTCATCGCAAGGATTTTTCTACATAGTTGACTTGCAATACTGCTTAGAGACCTACATTTTCTAGTGGAATTACAAATTCACAAAATATAACTTGAACACAACTAGTAGCCTATGTAAAATCATATGACAACTTGCATAATGTCATGATATAAGTTTGTGATATTGGTACATGTATATGTGTGTTTTTCCTTATTTAATTTTGTATTTGAAAACTCGAATTTAAATTGTGGGGAGAAGTTATTATTATTTTTTTCTTTGGTGCCACAGCATCCAGGATCTGTAACATAAAATGTGAATGTGAATGCTTTGCGACAAGCTAGGAAGACACAGTAAGTTGTTCCAAAGTAGTAAAGAATATAAAAAAACAATTAAAAATTTGCTGTCGTCTGTGAGACCTGCCAAAGTTAGAATTTAAACTTGTTTTTACCTGTGGAGAAATCTAGTATCTTTTAAGAAAACATGCTTTTCTCTTCCACATGATTTCAGTACAAGGAAAAGCAGAGTGGAATCTCAGCACATTGAAACTAGGATTTTCCTGTTATAGGAGTTACTTAACAACTGTAGTATTTCTGCCAACAATTATTGAAGAGAAATAATAGACCACATTGATATAAGCCCTGTATTTACATATAAAGGAAAAAAGCAAGGAAAAACCAACATAACTGATGCTATCTTAATCTATCACCCCCTTCTTAACAAAACACCAAAACATTCTCTTCTTTCTTAATGATATTTTTTTTAAATTCCTGTGTTGTTGTTGGGGGTTTTTTTTCCATTTCTCACATAGTGACCTTAAGGAGTTCCCTTAGCATTTTGGAAGGTGTTGATGTCATTTCTGAATCATATCTCCCTGACATCCAGTCTTCAGAATAGAGGCACTTTTAAGAAAGAAGCAAACAAATTAATCTCCATGTGCTTCAGGAAAGACAGCGTAGCTGGAAGTAGGCCAGGTTTTCACTCTGAAGGATGCTTGGTGCTTGGCAAAGCCCAGAACTGTGTCTCTGCATTGGTTCTTCTGCTAAGATTGTAAGATTTAACAATTACCGTTCTTTGAAGGAGGAACTGCAGCATAGTGGGAACCTAGCAGCTAAGAAGGGAAAACTGTATTACCAGCAATTAGGTGTTTGCTATGCTGAAGCTGCAAAAAGAAAACTGAACTCTGGGAGAGAAATGCTGGAATGGTGCAATCTGGCAGCCTGCACCCGGGGCCGTGCGTGCAACACATGCATTAGCCGAGCTGAGGTGAGCGCCTGTGCTACGTGCAGGCTGCCCACGCTCCCCTCTCTTGACACAGAGCGACGGGAGGATCTCTCTGCCGAGAGGATCCAACCAACCTATTTGCAGCAGGCCACCCATATTCCCAGGACTGGCCACGGCATCTCCCGTGGCTGCCCCGCTCCCTCTCCCAGCTGGCCCCAGCCTCGTTGCTGCTCCACATGGCTGGGCTCCTCTTCCCCCGGCCGTGGTAGCCGGATTTCAGCCACGCAACCCGTGGCAACCAGCATCCCATCGTGGCTCTCTGACACGAGAAACACAGACACAAACACAAAGCTGCCTTTGGAAAAACAGCCATCGGCGTGCTCAGGCTTTGCTCTACAGAAAGAACGCGCTGAATCACAAATGTGCCAAGAGCAACCAGGATGGCACTGCTTTATTTTCACAAAGAAGTCTCTCCTAATTGCACATTAGCTGTCTTTTTGCGAACAAACTTGTTTCCACCTAACGCTGACAGTCGCGGGAGCCCGAGTGTCTGTGTGTGCTGGGGATGGGGGGGGCTCGGGGGGCTGCTTTGTGGCAGTGTCTGTACGTCTCATGCCTGCGCTGATGGAATTATTGTTTATTTTTTTAATTTTCAGAGGTAGGTTGATGACAGCTGAAGAAGACTGTATTTGCTGAAGAGCAGCATGATGGTAGAGAGGAGCAGAGCTCCTGAGGGAGATCTAATGGTGCCTCTCCTTCCTGCACAGAGATAAAGACTTATAATAAGCGTGTATGTTCACCATCTGGCTCTGTGCATGTGGTCCTTATGGAGGCGAAAGCAGCACAATCTGTAAATGATCAGGAGCCATCGCACTCTCTCCAGAGAATCCACGATGCAATCAAGGTGACAGATGGCATGGCCGCTGCTGTGGCCTCATGGAGAAGATCAAAATCACCTTCAATAAACTCTGACTGAAATGGGCATGAGCACCTCAAAAAAGTCAGTTTGTCAGTCAAACTGCGACAGCAAGCTGCATTGGGGAAACATAGCGGCCAGCTCTCTGTTTTCAATCGTTTCCATCTGACTGAGCCTGAACTATGATCTTTCTCAAATTGTCCTTTCTGTTTAGCTGAAGCAGGCCAGCAAATTGCCAGATTCATAGCTTTATTGAAGGAAATTGAAAACATGATGTCCTCAATTCAAGGGACAAACAGCTGGCAGGTGCTTGGACACCCAAGCACATAAAATGGACCCCTAGTCTTTTGGACAAGTTTACTCAACTTTTGTGGGAGTAAATATAGATATATAATAAAATAGGTATAATAAAATTCCAGTTTAGGCAGGGTTTATCAGGCATTAGCTGACAGTGATTATATGGCTGCAAATGAACCTTGCACTACGTATTAAATGCTGGGTTTTCCTGTTTATGCTAAAAATGCCACAGCTACTGCTGATAGTAGTTATTTTTGTTTCCCTATTTTTGAGTAAGTATCTTGGTACAGCCTTTTTGCCATGGCTGCTTATCAAGTGCAGGCATTAAGGGCCTGATCCTGCAAGGTGCCCAAATGCCCCCAACCAGGTGGCTCAGCACCTTGCTGCCTCAGCCTGCCACCCTGCAGCACTCAGCTGCTCCCTGGCAAACCGGCCCCTTCGCCTCCACCCACACCATCAGCAGCCTCAGAGGTCAAATTCCCACCCATGTGCAGACAGGGAGGTGCGTAGAGGCATTTTCTGCTAGTTGTGCAACTGCATGAGCAGCCAAGGACTAAGTGAACTTCCCTGAATCTAGTGGTGAAGAAACATATCCATTCCTTTTTTTTTCCACCCTTGTTCTTTTTGCTTTCTACATTTCTTTTTTACTGTCAAGCCCTTGGTTTGAGCAGCTCCTTTTTTTTTTAAGGGAAGATAAAATAATGCGCTTTTCACTGTTTTCAAGCTTGCACATGAGGGCTTCCAGGCCAAAGCCCTACTGCCAGGCTGAAGCAAGAAGGACATGCTGCAAGGTGGCAGAGGGAGAGCAGGGCAGCCTTTCTCTTGCCTGCAGGGTCTTCCTGGAGCCCATCATGGGTCTGTTTTGGGATGAGAAGTGCATCGATGGCTGCAGACCCGCTCCGTGAGGCAGATGGTCACTGTCTTTCTTGGTTTGCTTGCTTATATCTTTGTTTTTCTACCACTACATTTTAAAATATCCCTGTCGTCCTTAACCTTTCCAGCTACTTGTTTTTAGATTCATTACTTGTGAAATATTCTAGAAAGTCCTTTGGCCTGGTTCAAAGTCTGTTAATGGCAGTGAGTGTTTTCATCAGCTTCACTGAATTTGGGTAATTCCTTGGCACGCACTTCTCTGTAAAAGTGTTATCAAAAACAAAATGGTTTCATTTAGTTTTATTTTTTAGAGGGGTGCAGAGAATGAGTCACATTTTAAATTCCAGTTTATTGTTTCATCTCACTGACTTTGCACACAGAGATGACCACGCTGGATTGTACATTCTATGTCTTCAGAATAAAGAAGCAGGTTTCCTTTGTACTACCTAATCCTGTTCCTCTCTACTAGTGTGACCTTTTTGCATGTATGGCAGAAGAGTTATGCTTCCCCTCACCAAGAGACTGAGACAGGAACAGACCAGTGTAAGCCCACCATTTTCACCAGTCAAACTGGTATTTTGCTAATCCTGCGCTCTGGGACCTAGACAAAAAGGAAGCTTGCAAAGCCACAATCTGCCGAACTAAGAGGTGCTGCTAGAGTAAGGAGGGAATTGTAGAGCTAAACTCCTAAGGGTTTCTGCCCTCTCTGTTGAAAAGATTGATTTGGGATGACAAGGTCTTGCACTTCTTTTTCCTGTAATGTGGTACTAGGGTGCACAGCAGACCAAGTGTATGAGCAATTTCCCCCAGAAGTTGAACCTTTTCACAGTTGACGGTGGTGTTGGTGTGCAGTTCACTCTCAGGGAAGCATCTGAGGATTGCATGGATATTTCCTATGGTGCAGTTTCCAAGATGGAGCTAATGTAACAGTGTAAAATATTCATGTACTTTCAATAATACTAAAAGATTGAGGTTCTTGTGTGGACCTTGTCAAAACATCTGGATATATGACATCTTTATTACAGCAATCAGCCTGTGTGTTGAGGCACTAAGGAATTTGAACACTAAGGTTTTGAAACAAAAGTATTTTGAAAAATTAATGGACTTGCCACAAGCAACACTGAATTGGGGTCTCTGTAAGTTGTAGGTAAACTTTGGTAGTTTCCTGTCTCTGAACTCTCTCCTCACTCCTATTTTTTTTTTTTAATTATTTCTATTTTTTTTTTTCTGTTTGTTTCTCACACTGATCACAGAGGGAGTAGCAGGGAATTCTGTTTTTCTCCTTTAGCAAGGAAGGCAAATAGCAGGTCAAGTGATCTGGCTGACAAGCCTCAGCCTACAGTTATGCTATGGAGAGCCCTTGTTACAGAGAATATTTCCCCCTACCTCAGTCTCTAGAGGATCCCTGCAAAGACTCTCCTGTGGTAGGAGAGGCCTGAATGGGTTCCTGTGTGGGAAAATGAAGGTGAAACCTCTTTCCCAGACTTCTTTGAGTATAACAAAGTGTTTTGCTTATTGTTTAGTGGACTACGTACGACATGTCACATAATGCAGATTTCAAGAAATATCTGCATTAGACCAATGGATAAAAACACAGGCCCAATAGAAATTTGCTACAGCATGGCTGAGAAATCTGGAGGTCTTTCCTCAATGGAGGGAAGTTTCACTTGATGCGTAGATATTTGATGTCATATATTATGAGGAGGAAAAAAAGATAGGTTTGTAGGAAATTGAATGAAGTAAAGGGAAATTTAGGGCCAGAAATGCTTTTGTCCTTGAATGTTCTTTTGTCATATTCCAAATAGGGACTCCATGTCATGGTCTTGTGCATTCAAAGACTGATTTTAAATCTCTACTTCTTGCATGACTGACACTTACAATTCAGTAACATCTTTCAAGGCATCCTTTGTGCACATTTATTTCAAAATAATGTCTTAAACCTGTAAAATCTTATTAGAGCATTTTTACTGCAATTACACTCCCATATTATGTGATCAACATTTAATTTGATTGTCCCTTGTTTTAATATGACCTTATACCATGACAGCATAAATACAATCACAGTCACTGTCTGAAATTAAATAGCTTTTATACCATGTACCAGGGGTGTTTTGTTACATATTGGAGGGGATAGCTTGTTGAAAAGGAAATGTTTTGTTTTCTGGAAGAAAAATACAGAATTTGGAGCTTAGCAACGTTGCCTGGGGAACATTTAATAATATTGCCATGCCTGCCACATACCAGGGAAATTAACTTCCCAGCTATGCCTAGAAATCCAGGATAGCTCCTTACCGTCCTTTTGTTTGCTTGCTTGTTTTAATTCTTTGACCTTCATTCTAGTTAGAAAAACATATTGCTTAAATACTTTTTAGGAATCATTTCAAATTGAAGGAAATCAGGAGAACGGGAATATCAGCATAGAGCAACCCACTCTCAGGAGTCTCAGTTCAGGGCAATTTCCATTCCAGTTCCCTGGACAGCTTTATGGGGAAATGGGATGTTCTACTTCCATGGTTATCATTGCAGCAAAGGCAATGAAATACCCCCTTAAGAGGAGGTCAACAGAGTCTGGAGTCAAGAGTGGGACATTTCAATGGAGAAGAGAAGATGAAAAATTGAAATAAAGGATTAATTTCAAACAACAATGCCAGTGCTTCATATATACGACTGTCTTTCATCTAATGAAAGTACCTCATAGAGGGGGAAAAAAATAATTTGTAAACACAGCAGATATCTTGTGTGTGTGAATTGACATGAATTGGTGACATTACTCTGATCAGCTACCACCAGAAAGAGAGAATGGCTATCATAATGTTCTACTGTGAATTTTTCTTTTACAATTTCTGGGACATTTTACATAGCCTAAATGGTGGATATGCTGGGATCAGCAGCATGAACTGAAATACAGAGGAAACCAAACTAGTATGGAGCGGCTGTTTGGAGTATTTGGATGTGTGGATTAAAACTGCAATAGTTGATATGGGCAAAAAGGGGATATTTTGCATTCAGTTTTTTCTTTTGTGCAAGTGGACACAGAATCACAAAAGGTAGACAGATATGTTTGTGGATGGTATTAGATAGCTACAAAACCCATACTCCTATTAGAAAGGTCCATTTACACAGTGGTCTCAGCCTGATTTCCAACTGTTTGTGTATCATTATTTGAACATAAAATCATGTAATTGCTCCTGTGGTAGGAGCAAATGAGTAAACTCAGAATGGTCTATCTAAAATCAGAAATCAGGAGCTGAAGATGCTCATTACAAGTGTAGTATATTTTGTGTTGTACCACAGAACCCTCAGGGTGTTTTGCAGTTGCATTACTGTTTTGACAGCAGTTGCTACATCTGGGTGGTAGATAGGGTCTGCTTCTTCCTACCTACAGCTCCACCAGAGCCAAGAAATGGAAGTCTGCTAAGAGGACATGCGTTGCTTTGTATGATAAAAGGTACTTTCTTTGTCTGGCAAACCACTCCTTTTGTATGCACATCAACCAGATGGCCATTTCAGTTTGTCTCCGGCTGTGAATCAGACAATATGGCAGAATTAAAGGAAAAGCAAAACGTTCCCCTCCACCCCTCCTCTCTGTACATAAAATTAGAAATCAACAACACTTAGGGAGATTTAATTTTAATAATTAATTTCTTTGGTAATTTAGGGACATTTTACTTGCTCGTTCAGGTACCATGCAATAAGTAACAAAACAGGTGTGAGAGGCAGTGGCTATTAAAAAAGAGAAAATAAAATTTTTAAAAAGAGGTAATTTAGGTGCTTTCATTTGATACATCCTACATTTTATGTGATAGATTCTTGATGACAGACAATGGTTTTGCAGTTCTCTTTCGTGTCATATCAAGAAGTCTGGGGTCTTGTTGTAGGCTTAAACACAGGATATTCTTTGCTGTTGGTCTGTGCTGGTTTATCCTACACTGGAGACCCATTAGTGAGTTTTGGACAGCCACATCAATACAGAATTTGCAGACAATTTGGATAATCAACTTGTTTGGGAACCAGGAGGTGAAAGGCAGCTACCCCAATACAGGTAGCTCCCACCCAGCTAGGGAATATTACATTCTCTTGGTATTTGCTGGAGAGGAAGAAGCAAGGTGAGGAAAGAAGGCCAACAGAAATCTCAATGAAACAAAATCTGAAAAAAAGACTGAAATCCGCAACAGGAGCTCTAAGGACCTTGGCTGTTGGACTTCCAGAGCGGAAAGGTCTTACAAAGTTTACTGAGACCTACAGTAAACAGCACATACATCTTACAATTGATTTCAGCCTCCTGACACTGTTGATTTGACTTATTTGGCACAACTGTGTGGATAACATTTGACAATATCTAGAAAGCGACAAAAAGCCACTATGCCAAGAAAAACCTCAAGTACCCAGAAGGATATGGCAGGTCTATATTAAATCTTACAATTGTCTGTGGTTAACTTTTCACTTTTCCAGCTATTGTGCCAGACATTTTCAAGCATATACATACTGATTTTGGCACATGTCTCAATACAAAATTATCTGAGTACCAGTAACTTCTGCTGCAATACAGTAATAACCACCTGCAGTAGTGAAGAGACACATTCCGCATTGAATCAGAGGAGATTTTTCTTCCTCTATAAAGCACATATCCATATTTTAGCAACTGCTAAAACTAAATCCGTGGCTTGAGTCTTTAGTTTGCCTGCTGTTTTCACCTACTAGTAACCAAGGTATTTATTATGCGAATAGAAATACTTGCTGTGAGTACAAGCTGACCCTAGAAGAAACTCCCTGTTAAAAAAAAAGAGAGGCTGTTCCTCAGGCAGTTTGTAGAGAGCTCAGTTCTGAGGACAGAACAGTAGTTGGTCTATAGACATTAGCTTGTAATGCCATCTTGGCTCATAGTAAATCTTCAAGAATGACTTTGGAAGCTGATGTAAAACTAAATGATTGAAGAAGTCCTATGAACTAATGAAACTGGGCACTCTCAGGATTCTCCCTACAGCTGGAAAAAATTCCGGTTGACTTCTGTGAAAACAGTTTCAAATCCTGCTCTAAAGCTGCAGTTAGCAAACATGCTAACTGCACTCAGGTGACACTTAACAGTGAGGGGAGTGGAGAAGCACCCTTTCCCATGCATCCCTTCTTGGCCCCTTTGAATTTATGCCAACAATGACAACAAGCAATTACATTTCATGGTTTCTTCCATGGTATGTATACCTGATTTTAGTCTAACTTTAATAAAACCCACACAGTATTTAATTTACATGTATAAATTTTGCCAGACACTGGGAAGAAAGCAGCAGTAAAAAATATTTGGGAACATATAGTTAGTATTTAGTTAGTATATTTAGTTAGTATATTAGTGAGTAGCTCTCCACAAAGGAATAAGGGAGTAGGTTATAAACTCAATTACAATAGAATTTGAGATATTTTACACCTTCAATCATTTATTCTAAGGCTCTGGAAATTAGATTTCCTGGAGCTGACTGTTGTTATAATGAAAATAAATACACAAGTGAAAAATGAGATATTCTGGAGTTTTGAAATTACTAGTTGCAATTCTTATGCATCAACTTGTGTTAAGAAAATGTCATGAGGTCCAGCACACAACTTACCAGTGTTTGGTGGGAGATAGCTTTCGGCACAAAAGTTTAAGGCTCAACTTGCCAATGCGAACTATGGATAAAATAGAAGAAAAAAATAGTAACTGTTTACAGGATTTTATTTCACCCAGAGATACGTGAAAAAACTCTGCTGAAACTGGGGTTGATCTCTGGAACATCAAGTGTATACTACCAAATAAATATCAACCAGACAGTATCGGCATATAGAATCTCATGAATATAAAATTGTGACTAAAACATTCCACATTTTGTTCTGAGGAGGCAAAAAATTCTGGGAAAAAGTTGCAAGAGAGTTAGTTGAATACTTTTGCAATTTGTTTTCTAGGTGGTAAAAAACAAAAGGCAGAAGAAGTGAACATTCAAGTAGCTTATGAATTTTTCTCTCCTTGCCTCAAGACTTGCATTCTGAAGTTTAAGCACTTACATTAAAGGGGCTTGATTGTCAACAGCATTTCATACTCATTTTCAGCTTTGCATTAGCATTTCACTTTACAGGCTTAAGTTTTACCTGGTCTTTACTGTGCCTAGGCCATGTAAAACATCCATTACAGTCTGAATGCTGTGAGATCCTTGAACAATCTGTGAAATTAAGAGACCTCCATGCAAATCTAAGATCTATGTGGAATAACCAATTCTGATGAGGAGTTTCTTTGAACATTAATGTTCCTGTCTGTAGCAATGAGACAGTAATATATAATTCCTTTGCAAAGTACCTTGAGAACTGAAATCTTGGAAGACAATAATGTATTAACTAGGTTTTGTTATCAGTTAGTAGTGCATTGTTGGTACCAGAGGTGTTAGAGGAAGACGGAAGAGAGTGTATGATACGGAACTAACACCCCAAGGGAAATTCCTTCTTTTTCCATGTCATTTTTTACCAAAACTTAGCAAAATAAATAAAAAAAAGAATGGTATTCTGAAAAGACTCTGGTAAAATTGCTTTTTTATCCAAAGAGTTGTAGAATTAAAGTTCTATCTGGTATATGGTAACTGTTTTATTAGAAGAAAGAATACATTTGCCAACATAATACCTTCATTTTCATAGTCTTGCCATATAAAGCTGACCCTAGATCTCAAATGCAAACACAAAAAAATACCCATCTTTATGATAACGATTTCAAAAAAAAGGAAGACAACTGTTGGTTTGCTTGATAATTTAAAAAAAACCCAAACCTTCATAGGAAGGAAAATTTTAGCAAGGTGCCTGTAAATCTTGGCATGGTTTTCCTATCAGATGTTCTGCAATATTACTCTACAGTAACTTCAAACCTATGGGAGAAAATCCCAGAGGTCAAAAAAATAAGAGTAATTTTTCTTCCTTAAACTGGAAGTGGGATGCAATGTTTACATTAAATGAAATGTATACCCCTTTATAAACAGATTGCTCAAATTAATGTCTTCCTACCTTATCCAGTTATCTTCTCATGATTTTAAATAATCAGAAGTCCTAGCTTATGGTTTATGAAGACTCCAGTGGTTTATATGCTGTTAGCATTCCTGAGCATGGCTTCCATAGATGTATCTATAGCCAGTAATGTGTGTGTGTGTATCTATCTATCTATCTATCTATAGATATGTATATCTATATAAAGATATAGATATATATGTATCTATACATATATATCTTCTCTCTAATAACCAGTGAGCCTCTGGAGACAAAGCCACCTCTTGTGCAGTTCTTAAGTACACGAATAACCTCAAAGCACATGACTCATTCTGTTGACTGGGATAGCTCACACATTTAAATTTACATGTGTGTTAAAGTGCTTTGGTGGATCAGGGCCAGACCAAATATGGACTATAGCATTGTGTTTGTAATGATGCTCTTATTGTAAGACTCATTATCCCAGTTTTTGCATTAATTTTAACAAAGCAAAGGGGGGTTGATTTGTGGGAATTCTTTAAGGTTATTTTAACTTGTTTGATTTCATTCCATTGTGCATGGCCCATTTTTATGCCTGTGTTTCCAAGGAAACAGTTGTAAAATGGAATATGATATGATGTGTTATCAGGTTCCTTGTCAGCAAGTTTCAAGTGATAGTTATGAACTTGACAAATTAAGTTTAAAAAAAATATGATATGAATATTAAGATAGAACTACATGTATATTGTTTGTTGTCAAGTGAATTATGGTCTAAGGCTTTAATTTGTTTGGGGGCAGAGAAATTGTTCTGGTCACTGTAAGGAGGTCATAGGATTGATAGCACACATGCAATATCCATTGCATGTAATGCTGAAATCCATGTCTGAGGATACTGATTTTGATCCCAGCAATACAGTCTCATGGGGAAAGTGTATTGAGTTAAATCAGACTGACTCCATTTAAGAAGTCCATTATCTTTACTGGATGGCTAAGAATGAAAGGAAAGTGAAATCTAACCAGGACCTGTGTCTTACAGACCAATATTCAACTAGGGCTCATATGTATATGTAAGTCCAAGTGGATGAAGTTCTTTGGATGGTATTTACAATCTGCTAATTGGTCTGCAAGCAGGTACACAAATGTTTATTTCTAAATATTTATACAAATGTATGTATACATTTTTTGAAAAGCAACAAACTGAGACTCTGTTCCTCAGCTCTTCAGCTTCTTTATTAGTCTTATTGCAATGAGAGTCCTTTGAATAAATACACTGTTTAATAATGGGAAAAAAATTAAAAAGCTAGGAAGAAAAAAGCAGTTTTGTAAAAAACATTGTAGACCCAAGTTTGTGTGTGTGATGATTTTCACTGTTATTGACCCCAGGAAAAAGCTGAACAGGAAACTCCAAACTCATCCCAAGGACTCCATTTCACAAAATACTGTTTTTCAATGACACTTGTAATACAAACCATTTCAGGAACAGTTCAGTTTTCTTTGGGGAATGGCTTTTTTTTTTTTTTGTAAAGTAATCTATATGGGCCAGTAACCTTAACGGAAGCTTGAGGAACTAGGCAAGACCCTGAAAAAACAGACAGACCTTTGCAAGCACATGAAATCCCTGGGTTTGAGGGAAGGAAATTATGGATTTAACACTGCAATGTAATCCAGCAGTGCTCCCTTTATAAGAGGGGAAATTAGTTGAGTTAATTTTAATTCAATTAATATTTGTGCTTATGATATTTAATAGAAGTTATGTGAGGACTTGCAGAACTCTTAATATCATGGTTTCTTTGTCTTTTGTCTGAACATCCCTGTGAGGAATACCAGGAGCTGAGACATCAGTGTGTGGGCCCTGACTTGACATGGCCTGCCCCAAGATCATGGTCTCCCTGTTGACAAGATGTGGGACCACACCAAAGCCCACATCTACTCTCTGGCATCTGCACACACTTTTCCATGAAGCTTAGTGTGCTGGAGAGAACAACTGGGATCACCAATATGGGCTTTTCCCCGGCATCAGGATGCAGACAAGACATGCATTTGAACTTGTAAGATCAGCAGCACTCCTGGTTCCCCACAGTTCCACACAGAGGTCGAGTGTGAAACCTTAACAGCTTTGGGGAGGAGGGCAGCAGACAGTATCTTCAGTATAGCCTAAAAAATATGATGGTGCAGGAAGCTGTGGACCAAGCAAGGAGTCAAACCTTGTTTTCCTCAGCTGTAGACTATTGCCTTAAATGCCTGAGCTGACTTTCCACCCCCAATTTACAAGTGGTGTACAAATGAAAAATAAAAAATTCTAAATGGTGATTACTAAAATGTTCATATCTTGGCATCATCAGAGCACAGAGAATTTTCTCTGCTATTTCTTTTTCCCAGTCTTGCAAATTTACGGGATAAGACTCCCAAATCCTAGCTTTTTCACACCTGCTTGCTCCCAGTTAGGTGTTCTTATCTTGAACCCTTGGTGAGTGAGATCCCAGGAAGGTGAATCTTAACACTGGAAAAGAAGGAATAATTTCTCTGTAGACAAATCTAAAGTGCTTGGGGCTGCCCAGAAATTTGGTATTTTTGAAGTTCTTGATGAAATGGGATTTCTGAAAAAAGACAGGTGAAATGTCTTAGGTGGATTAATTTCAAACATGGCCCTGCATGAATAAATCACCACTTTTGTATAATTATATGTGAACACACACACATACATAGATATATTGTGCATGTTTTTGGTTTTCATGTATTAAGCCTAAAACAAATTTATGCTTTTGCATTAATAATTTGAAGTAAGTTAATTTAAAGTCTTAGTAGCTGGATGGGTGAGGCAAGGGTGAAGTGTGCACTCTCAGTCTTAGAAGCAAGAAATTTCATTTAAAATGTTGTCTTATTGTAGTTATATTTATCTTAGCCTTTTCCCTTTAGTAACAGTTTAAAAGAAGGAAAAGAAAAACAGTTCTTCATGAAGACAATCGAACCTGACATAAAAGACTTTAAAAGCTTGAAAGAGGGTCTAATGTGGAAATACATATTTCAACAATTTCTAAATTGTGCATTATATACTCAATGAATATTTGTGGTCTGTTTACCAAATATGAATGCAGACAATTGTTAATGTACTATCATGTCAGCTCATGTGACAGAGACATTATATTGTTGATATAAAAATGCACATTGAAGAAACATTACCAAATAAATGAATACTTGCCACTGTTCCAGCATTAATAAAAGAGCTGTTTTAATGTTGTTAGAGGTTGGAAGAAGTCTCATTTTGAAGCAACTGAAACTTTCAAGACTCTGTTCCTTCAGTGTATATTATGAGTGCAAAATGCATCCGCATATGATGTGTTGTTATCTTGTCTGTCTCTTTTTCTAATTATGTCTTTTAAAAATGGCTATGGGAGTGTTTTGAAGGCCTGTAGAAAAAAAACCAACAACAACAAAAAATGCTGCTCCCATTTCCAGGACAAGCCTTGCTATGAAGTCTCAAGAATCAGTTTGGGTGAGTTATTGCAAAGGCCGTAAGAAAATGGGAATACACAGGCTATAGCAGCTCTATTTAAAATAGAAAATCTCCTTTGTGCGTGTGTGAGAGTGTGTGTGTGTGTGTGTGTGTGTGCAGGCAAACATGGCATTCAGGAGAGCGAAATGAAATGAGCCAGAAACTTCTCACATTTTCCTGGCATCTGTGGCGTGTCGCCATATGAGAACCATATGACTGCTGGCAGATTGGCATGTCAGCTCAAGCATGTACAACTTGACCTCACTGAGCTCTGTGTTTATCAGTTTATAACAGGAATATTGATACAATTTTAGCTGCAGTCTTTCTGTGCAAGGACATTTCATCCTTTCACAGTCCTAATTCTCCTTTGCTAAAATGACAGCACCTTGTTTCTGAAGTTGCTTTTCCACCCAGGGGAAAAAAAAAAAAGCAAAGGCGGCAGAAGACAGCAGAAAGCTGCTCTGTATGCCAGAATGATGTTTCATTCATTGTTTTGTTAACTGTGAAGTCCTTAGTGGAGTTTGTCATGGGATTGCCTGGCTGACTTGCAAGGTCTTTGTAGCATTAAAGGCAGAGGTGGAGACAAAAGTCTGGGTTGTTGTTAAAGCTGAAAGTCAATGCTGAAGTATGTCTGCACAGAACAGACTGTTGTCCCATCATGCATTCACTTAGAAGAAAAAGGATAATACATAAAATTGTGGGTGGGCAGGTTTTCACCCCAAGTTGACTTTAGATGTCATGATCTCCAAATGAATGGAATTTATGTGAGCATATGTGTAGGTGCCACAACTCGTATGTGTGCAGCTAAATATCAGAATTGTGGACATGATATAACTTGTGAGAAAATATCTCTCCATCAAGAATGAGAAACTGGGTAGAAATGTAATCATAAATCTGAGTTTACTTCAAAAAATCAGACATCATACAAACTTAGCCAGCTGTTTATGGCTGAGTGAGAGTTGAAAACAGTGAAATCTTGTGGATACAGCCCAACCATGACCTGGACAGAAGGCAGAAATAAAGAATACAGAGTGCTTCTAACCACACAATTTCATATAAACCGCCTTTCTCACCATAATTTCCTTCAAGAATAGGATTATATCTTTGATCCTCAAGCTCTTAAACATACACTTCCACTTGTTCCACTTAACAGTGTGGAAAGATGCTGTAATGAACATGCATCGCTTCACATTAGCATCTGCAACTGCGCTCACACCATCGTCCAGAAATAATGTTGTTTGTATCTGCTCAAGCTGCCTTGAAGGTTAAGCTTTAAACTGCTGTGATTTTCTAATTTTCCCTATACTGGCAACTTAATTAGAATTTCATCAGGGCAGATTCTAGGACTGAAGTGAAAACTTTCTCACCGACTGTCTTGATCAGAAACATTATAGACATGGTACTATCATTAGTAGTACTTTTGTAAGGGCTAGTGTGGAGGGTAGATGGAAGACCAGTGAAGAACACTGGCAGGGAATGAAGCAGGTAATGTGCTGCAGATAAAAAAGAAAGTGAAAGCAATTTTGATTTATTTTTTTAATTATTATTATTTTTAAAACTAGGAACTGAAAGAAAGTCAGATTTAAAATCTCAGTTCCCATAGAGTCAGACAAAGGGATACTATAGGATAAAAAGATGCATCCTGCCCCATTCAACTATATAACTCTGTGTAACTCAGATAGGCAGTCTGTGTTGATCATAATTGCCATTTGCAATGTCCTTGAGGGAATTTACCAGAAAGCCTAAAATATTTGGATGTATTTTCCAAAATTTTATTAAACGATCTTTTCACACTGACTAATTGGAGGAAAGAGAAAATAAAAATATGAAAGGGAGGGAAAATGGCCCTCGTCTGCTGAAAATGGAGAGCTATTTATTTCTAGTTGGTTTTGGCAGGTTATGTTTGGCCAGCAATCTAATACTGTGCTAAGGCCAAAATTTTACTTATTTATTTATTTTTGTTTTGCCCACGTGTGAACTCTATGCAAAGAATGAAATTTTTAAAATTTTGATTTTCAGAATCTCGCATGCATGGTGAACACTGATTTAGTTTTTTTTATAATCTGTAGTCTGAATCTTAGCTGATAGCTTCAAAAAACTTGCCATATCAAATTACTGCAAAAAGATGTCCAGTCTCTGGAAATGAGCAATGAGCAACTTGACAGTTTTTGGTTGGCTGAGACATACTCTGTCAAAAGCACAACTATGGATCAGTGGTGACATCTAAAGGGGCAAAGTGCATACTTGGAAAGACCATTGAAAGTAAAATATAACCACAAATTCTCATTAATATGTCAGTTCATGATTTTACACACACATTTGCACTTTTACACGCTCATATTCAGACTTGAGAACACATTGATCTTTATGGGTGGGCTAGACTCTCTCCAAAATTTATATATGCTTCTGTGATCCTTTTCCTCTATTAGGAAAAAATGTATTTGCAACTACAGCCAGACATTCTTATAATGTTATTTTATTGTTAAGTTTATGTTAACTTATTATTTCAAATGATAGCAAAAGTATTTTGAGAAGTAGTAGGAACTGAAAGCTCATGATTCTTGATGGTGATAAGCTTTTTTAAGGAGAAGTAAAACCACTGCTGAGCATTGAGCTCATAAGCTTTCCTTGCAGGAGTGAAATATGAGCCAGGGAAAGCACCTCTTTTTGAACACACTCACAATCCCTGATTACATGGTCCACAGATGGAGTTAATCCAGATTCCTGTTTAATTAAATAGTAGCAGTCATTCTGCTGCATTACATCAACATACACAAAGGTGACGTGGAGGTGAAACACAAAATGTGATACCCACCTCGCTTTATTGCTACTAAGAAAAGATAAGATTTATTTTAAATCTATTAATGAAAATGTATTAACTGTGCAGGATAAATTCTAACTCTATAGAGAAAGATGTGTGATGAAGTGATGGCTTGGTACTGACATACCAAATTGTGTTATTGAATAACCTCTGTGTTCAAATAACCTGTGCTATAATTTATTGTGAGAAAATCCATACTATTCCGTGCCCGTGATATCAATGTGTTTCTGAAAAAGAATAATTCAGACTTCTTTTTCCTTCATAGCATTAAGAAGGTAAACTTCAGTTGCAGGACCTCTATATGAAAAAATCAAGATGCATTGTCCCATTTTAAAGCTGGGCACTTAGATAACCCATGTGCAGGATCTTTTTTTCAGCATCTGTTTGTATTCAACTCTTTCACAGGGGAAAGTTGGAAATTTTCTCAGTCTTTTCTCATCTATAACATAAGCTGAGCGAGATGTCAAAGGCACCATCCAAGGTTAAAGGATACGATAGAAATTACCAGGTGAGAACTTTTTTGCAAACTTAAATGTAATACATATGATCTACTTCTTGCTAGAAGTGGGATCTTTTCTTTAACAATTTGCTCATCCTTGGCACAGGTACCTTTATTTCATTACATGTCAGAGGCTGATTTAGAAGACACAGGTATCCAGGAAACAAAGACTATGGACATTTTCTTCCAGCACATCATCTCATGTAGGAAATAACAGGGGTAGTTATTATGGGATTGTGCATTTTTATAACATTGTATGATAAACATGGCTAGCACTCTTGAAGAAATAACAACCACCACCACCTTGGTTTCCTCCTGTCATGAAAGGGTTGAGTTCACTTTGTTATTTGGCTGACATAAACAGCAAAGGAAATTGTTGACCGTAAGACAGCAAAGAGGTTGTGGTTACTTCAAGAGGAAAACAACTATTGGGTGGGTAAGCAAAAAGTGGAGGTTAGGAAGTAGCATTTTCCCCACAAACACATGTTGGCCCTTTCTTTTTTTTTAAAAAAAAATTCTTTCTATATTTTTCCTTAAACCTGAATTTAAAATGTTTCAACACTGATCAAAGTTAGTGTTGTCTTTGTGTAACGCCTTAAGAACTGTGTAACAGATACTACTGAGCCAAAAATCAGCAGGATTCAGCAAATGTATAAAACCTTTCTGTGGATATTGAGGCTATTCAGTCACATTAAACTAGAATAAATTCTTTCCTAACAGTATGAGTACTCCTATCTTACAGAACAAAATGCCCTGACTGCCTGCTCATCCTGGCTAAGGACATTGTTTCCAGTGCAGACAGATGACTTAATATGGCTTTTTAAACCTTGCTGTGACACTTCAGAGGCCAATTAGATGGACTGTTGGTCTGACCTGCCATGGTTATTCTTATATCCCTTCTGAAGCTGCTTATCTTTATGTCTATTTTAACATCATCCTGTTTGTCACTTAGACACATCTTTGAACATATAAAAATATATTATTTATTTCACACACTTGGCTGCCTCTATCCCACTGTCTTCCTCTCCATCTCTGTCAATCTGAATATGCCATCTCTCCCCAGAGACTCTCTGTATGTTTCTTCTCAACCTTGATACCTCTGGGGAAAAAAATCTGGGAGGCATGGTGGACAACAGGCTGACCATGAGCCAACAATGTTCCCTGTCAGCCAAGAGGGCCAATGCCACCCTGGGGTTCATAAAGAAGAGTGTGGCCAGCTGGTCGAGAGCAGTTCTCCTCCCCCTTTACTCTGCCTCTGGTGAGGCCTCACCTGGAGTATTGTGTGCAGTTCTGGGCTCCCCAGTTCAGGAAGGAACTACTGGAGAGAGTCCAGCACAGGGCCACTAAGATAATTAAGGGACTGGAGCATCCACCATATGAGTAACGGCTGAGAGAGCTGGGTCTGTTTAGCTTAGAAAAAAGAAAGCTGATGGGGGGATCTCATCAATGTTTATAAATACCTAAATGAAGGTGTTAGGAGGATAGGGTCAGACTCTTCCCAGTAGTGTTCAGTGACAGAACAAGGTGTAATGGTCACAAACTGGTACACAGGAGATTTAACCTGAATATGAGAAAATACTTCTTTACTCTGAGGGTAACAGAGCACTGGAACAGGCTGCCCAGGGAGGTTGTGGAGTCTCCATCCATGGAGACATTCAAAACCCACCTGGATATGTTCCTGTGTAATCTGCTCTAGAGGATCTTGCTCTAGGACGGGGGTTGGAGAAGATGATCTTCAGAGGTCCCTCCAACCCCTTACTTGATTTTGTGTGGTTCAACACAGTGGCAACAACCCTTCAAAACTGTCTTAAAGAGCAGTTCATTCCCACTTTTCTTTGAGCCTTCCTTCCACAGGGTTGCTGCTGTATCAGGCTTAGCAGGGATGGAAAGGATGGCAATAAATACAGTCAAGGTTTCCTGACATCTAGAGAAAAAGAGCAGCATTTCAGAGGAAGAAAGTAGTTGCTCTAAGTTTTGCTTAATGTATCTGCAAAATCTTTGCAAGGTACCTGTCTGGTTTCCAAATCTATTCTCAGTTTGCCCCTTTTTCTTCTGTTTTTGAGACTCCAGAGTTGCCTCCCTTCACACACCTAGAAGAAGGTCCTCAGAAGTGATGCTTTGCTTCAGGTTTCCTCTCCCAGGCTGCCTATGGGGGCCAGGGTGCAGCTGGCGTGGACTTGCACTACCCCTCCAGTCCTGGCTCCTGTTTTGCCCTCCCTGATGTTTCTGGCAATGCAGCTGTGTTGGAAACACTCTTCTGGGCACCATGCTCTGGGCAGTGCTTGCTGGGATACAAAACACAGGTAAATCACATGCTCTACAAAATGAAGCATTTGGATCCAAGAGTAGAGGATCCATTTTCAGCCATATCACAGCCTGTGCAATTTACTTTATGACATGTAAAAAGGGCAAGGATTTGCCATCACGGCTGCTGCATCCATATGCCTTTTGTGTATGCTCCATGCATATATAGTGTGCCTGTGGCGAGTCTGGGGCTCCCAAGAAGCCATACAGGGCTTCCATACTGGCAGCATCTCCCATGAGAGACAGTGGGATTTACCAGCATGCAGGGTTGGTTTTTTTTGTTGTTGTTTATTTTTTTCCACCCCCTCTTTCTCTGCTTGTTTTTGTTTCTCTGGGCTGTATTTCACCATCTTTCTCTCCTTTTTTTTTTTTTTTTTTTTTTTTTTTTTAATGTATTAGTCCTATTTCTTTCCTTTCCCTGCAATGACATTTTTTTTCCAGCAGTTCTTTTCTTGTTGCACTTTTACAATTCCTTTTCTGTCTAAATCACAAAACTTAATTACCAAAGGGAAACAAGCCCTACTTTGAAACATAGGTTTCTTGTTTTGCAGAACATTTTCTCTCCTCATGGCAATTTCCCTCCTTCCCCCAAATCCAGTTTTAAGAACTATTGGAAACAAAAATCAGATAAGACTAAAAAAGAAACTCTGTTTTAATAAAATGTCATCCAGGTTTTGAATGACAGAGAGAGACTATGCATTTGATATACTATAAAAAGCCATAAACACCAGTATATTATGTGGAAAAGTAACTGCTTTTCTTTGTGAAGGTGTCATTTGTCAGCATCTGAGGAGGTTATTCAAGTGAATAGATTAACAAATATAAGCTAAAGTGTAATGTTTATCAGCTGTCCCGCTAAACTCTAAATAACATAGCAGAAGATGACTCTTAAAAATGAAATGCCCATTAATCAATAGACGTTGCCATTTTACATGAGAGGTTATATATAGCCTATGGAAGCAACGCACACATGAGGGGGGCCGCTGGGGGTCACTCCAGCAGGCAGAGGAGAGAGGCTGAAGCGCACGCCTTGGGCAGGAACAGCCGAACACTCTGTCATTTTAATAACACTCTCACTGCAGAAGGTTTCACCAGTTATGGCCATGGTGCTTAATTGCTCTCATTTATCTCCCTTATAAATAATGTCATTGACTTAGAGCTGTTGTACAAATACAACTGGCAAGTCAGTAGGTAGACTTGCTATCCACACCTACTGATGAGAGTGGGGGAATAAATAGGAGTAAGAACTATAGCAATGGCCTTAACAATGTAGACAGATGGAAAAACAGATATTGCCTTTTTTGTCTATTTGTCTAAATTTATTGAGCAGTGGTGACCAAATAAAAAATATGCAAAGAAACCCCAAATGCTCTGAGTGCAGAAGTAACCATAGTTTATAATGCTGGCTTGCAAGTTTGAGGGGGGATAGTTGTCCTTTAGTCCTGGTGCATCTTCACAGATGTGGAGAGAGCTGCAAGGCTGTGCAGGGATCCTCTCTCTCTGTGCATGGGAAAAAAAAAAAGGCTTTTATCTTCATATTTTCCCTTGTAGTGAGGTTGTATTATTGCATGAGGTCAAGGAATGAAAGCAATCAAATGAAAATAAAAACAAACAAGCAATCCAAATCAAACAAAAAGCCCCCCAAATGTCTTTACTCGAGCTGAGTGAACAAATAGAAAAAAAACCCAACAAATTATATTCTTAGCAGTGACTCTGCTTTATCTCCATGGGGTACAAATCACTGCCATTTCTGACTCTTTATCTCCCTTGCAGAGGTTACCACCTGCTGCATTTCCAGCAGGTCTGGAGGGTGTTGCTGTGGCCTGACTGGGGGCTGTCAGAACTACTGTGCCCAGGAAGGATGATCTGAGTGTGCAGGAGATGTATCCAAGGTGGCTGGGTTTTTGTTTCCTTACTGGTTTGTTCTCCTGTATTTCTACGGGAGGAAACTATCTCTAAAAGGAATCTGTTCTGACAGACCTGAGCTTTTGCAGCCGGTCTGGACTTCTCATCGCAGCCCTGCCGCTTAGTGGGGAGAAAAGTGAGAGGGCTGTTAATGTCCTGCTTCCTAGACATCCTCCTTTCCAAGGCTCAGGGATTAAATGCCTGGAGTTTGAAAATGAAGGAAAGTTGCCTAATCTCCGTTAACCTTTGTGCCGACAAGGGCAGAAAGCAGCAGGACTTTACAAGTCTGAGTGCGCTAAAAGTGGTCATGCGAGGTGATGGGAGCCTTGGGGCGTCCTGTGCTGCTTCATGCAGGAAATTAGGTGATTATTGGAAATCAACTTCCTGGGGAACACTTGGTTTCTATAAAAAAAACAAGATGAAAGCTCCTTTAAGGGAAGCATAAAGGGAGTGAGAGAGGCAGAGCATGAGCAGAGAAAAGCTAAGGGGTTTCTGCAGGGCCAGAAGGAGATAATCATCGACACGAGCAAACGAAAGGTAGAGTGGGGGAGGATCGATGACCCCGCAGCAAAGCTGGGCTTCTTTCTCAGAACACTTGGTTTCTATTATTCCATTGCTCTTCCAGCTAGGGAAGATGTGGGTTTTTTTAATGCTCCCTCTTTATGGCATGGCTTTAGGTGTTGTTTTTTTTATATATAAGGTCTTGCACCTCTCTCTGGAGCGCTCAAAGTGCCAGTGGGCAGATAGCTTGCCATCGCAGCACCGAGAGACTTCCTTAGCAGAGTTCACAACTGTAGCTAACAGTTTGGGTGGTTCTACTAAAAATACATTACACCTGGAGATACTTGATGACTCTTTTCCCAGAGCTGATGAAAATTACTGTTACTTTTATGAAGGGAATTTTCAGGAAGTGTTAAAAATATCTATAATAACAGGAGTCAGCTTTAAATGTAACGTTCGCCGCAGCTTTACAGTGTGGGTAGATCCAGTTTGCTTCCTATAATATCCCCACATTTCTCTATGGAAATAACTTCACACAGTTGGAGTCTGTGAGAAATAAGTTGATATGGGTCATGAAATTATACCAGCTTTTAATTTCTACTGTATGAAATTCATAACATGCAGGATTTCAAACAGCACCTAACAAGCTAGATTGTATTCTCAATATAGATTCTCAAACCCTTTTATGATTAGACATTGATTTTTTCTGTGTGAAAGCACAAAAGGTTGATGCTGTGTGGAAAGTTCAAGGCACCCAGATTGCAGGGTGTAAAAATAAGGATTTAAAGGAAATAGTTTTCCTTTTTAGAGTCCTTTTAAAATGTTGGGAAAATGTTTGATGCCATTTCAGAACCAGTGTTTTTGAAATATTGGTAGCATGATGAACTATTAAAAAAAAAAACCTATGCAAGGAAACGTTAGTTTTTAAAATGGCTCTCACTGGTGTTTAATAAAATGGTAAACTTAGAGGAAATCTTTATAACAAACTCATAAATTCAAATTGTGTGTTTAAAAATGCTGAAGAAAAAGACTTAATTTTGATCCAGAGTATCTTTAAAACCTTTCAGTTTTCCTAAGTGAACAATTTGGTAGAACTAATGCAACTTCACAAGATGCTTCAGTTTTGCTGACACAACTTTGGAAACGTTTTACCCGGGTGTCTGCGGTAAGGAGAAGTACTTGGGCTGTGAAGCACTAAGGCTTAACTAGGACCAGAACACTGCAGTAAAAGTAGGGTGCAGAGACAGGAAAGTCAAGAAACTGCTGCACAAGTCAGAGATAAGTGAAAAGTGGAGACATCAGGACGAAATTTAATAACATGAAAGAAGGCTCAACTACTGAGATGAAAGAGCTATTGAGAATATGAATGGTAGATGGAAAGCCAATGAATTGCATTGGCATCATGAAAGAAGCATTAAAATTCTTTAGAAGAAAGACATTAAGAATCAAAAGAAGCAGAAGAGAGGGCCATGGTGGGGCACTGGTGACAGATCAGAAAGTAAACCTTCAAGACAGTGGGGCTGTGAAAGAGTAGAAATGTGATATAGTGGTAGTAGAGAGAGTATGGAATGACAGCTGGAAATGTCTGTGCCAGCCAACTGCCTGTACATGTTCCACAGTGATACATATTCACACATTTATTCACTCTCGGTGAAATCCTGGCTCAGCTGCAGACCATGGGAGTTTTGCCATTGACTTCACTAGGGCCGGGATTTGCTGAATTTGGTGTAGTAGTCTGGAAAGACTGAACCAGAACTACATTACTACACTACTGCTTTACTACATTTCTACGTTATTTTCCATTACTGGAAAGACTGAACCAGAACTACGGAAACCCCTTGCTCAGAAACCAGTTGGGTGGGCAGCTTCTGTGCTAATAAAGTAGAATTAATTAGAATAGACTATTTCAGTTGGAAGGAATCTACAATGATCATCTAGTCCAACTGCCTGACTAGTTCAGGGCTCTCCAAGTTCATACATGTTATTAAGGGCATTTTCCAAACGCCTCTTAAACAGACAGGGTTGGGGCATTGACCTCCTCTCTAGGAAGCCTGTTCCAGGGTTTGGCCACCCTCTTGGTGAATAAATGCTTCCTAATGTCCAGTCGAAGCCTTCTCTGGAGCAGCTTTGAACCATTCCCATGCACCCATGCGTGCTATCACTCGATCCCCGGGAGAAGAGCTCAGCACCTCCTTCTCCTCTCCCTTCCTCAGGAAGCTGCAGAGAGCAATGAGGTCACAGCTCAGCCTCCTTTTCTCCCAACTAAACAAGCCCAAAGTCCTCAGCCACTCCTCATAAGCCATTCCTTCCAACCCCATCACCATTGTTGCCCTTTCTCTGGATGCATTCAAGGACCTTCACATCCTTCTTAAATTGTGGGCTCCAAAACTATACACAACATTTAAGATTTCTTATGCCTGTGCCTACAAAAGGTGATAAATGCACCAGCCATCTATGATTTTTGTTGTGTTTGTATGTGACTGTAAAACAGGCATAAGGTATATTCTTCCTCTCTTCTGCTTTTGTGTTCTGCAAGAAAATTTCCACTAATGTGAAACTTCACTAAAAGTTGTAAAAAAATATTTAGAGTTTTTTCTACTCAGTGTGTATTTAATACATAGTAATAAAAATTGAATTTTTAATAACTTGTCAACAAGGTATAGCTTTATGATAAATGAAATATCAAAGTATATTTTAACATAAAGAACTGACAATCTGATCTTTTGGATAATAATAGGGTTTCTTAGCTGGATTTCAGAGTTTCATAGGAATGTTGGCATAGCCAAGGAGGATGATTTTTATTCAAAATATAGGTCTATTATATACTAAATGATATAATGCAAATAAAGCTGCTTTTGGTGATATCAGGGTAATGGTGTTGTAAAACATAATTCCTGACTGGTAACCTTATCTTTCACACCCTTTGCAAGATATCTAAAATGCTATATTTAGAGAGTTTTAAAAATAAATAATTTCTTCCACTTCTGAAGTGAAGCGCTTTTCATTGGAGCATAAATTCAACAACAACAACAAAAAAAGAAGCCCTTAAAATTTTTCTGCAAAATTGAACACTGCTATCTGAACCACTGACAGAAATATATTTACATATTTCAGGCTAAAGATCTTTTGTAAATGTTTAGTTGCCACATTCAAACCTTTCAACACTTCTCCCGAAATCACATTATTCTGATGAAGATACAACAAGTCAAAGAATAAAATATAAAAAAAGCTCCACTTCAATAATATGAAGGTTGTGAAAGGAGCTGACAGCATCCAGGAAGCTCGAAGTTATGGCTGACAGTCTGTCCTTAACTCCTGCTGTGTGAAAAAAGCAAATGGCACTAACTCATGTTAGCTGAGCTGGAAAGTTTAACCCCTCGGCCCATCCCTCCTTCTCTATAGGAGTTAAAGGAGCTGTTGTTTCGAGGCCTGATTTTCAGACTCGGCCTGAGTGTCGCTGTTAAAAGGCGTGTGAGGCACTTAGACCCAAAATAAATCTTTGCTCTCAAAGCTCCGTTTTGTCCACGTGCTGGTGCAGCAGCCGGGACGCAAGATGTTGGATACAAATGTTGATGTCTTCCCGCAGGCTCCAAAGGCTTTGGCAGACATGCTGCAGTTCACTGTACACCTATTTAGAAAACATTTGCTTCACCTGCTTTCTGTCTTTTACCCCTGCCATAGTTTATTGGCCTTTTATGTATTTCTAACTTGTAACACTCAATAAGAATAACACTTAACCAGCTAAGTACACTGTAGAAATTTAAAACCCCTGGGGAACTCGAAGATGACCTACAGGTGAAATCCATTTCTTTCTAGAAATTGGTTGATGCCTGGCACAGAGAATCCTTCCAAAGACTGCTCCCTTCCCAAACCTGGCTCTGGTGTTGTTTGGGTAAAATAACTGCATTCAACATGTTATGTAGCAAGCTTAAAAGAAGCAGAACAGACTTCCAGTTCTGCCCTGGAAATTTTAAAAGTAAAAATGTGTTACCTGAAAACTGAGTAGAGCAGCTTTTGCTACTCCACAAACCAAGAAATCTCTTTTGCACTTCCTAATATGCCACCAAGAACTAAAATGAAACAGTTTCTCAAACAGTTCAAACCCTGCTACAGCTTTTTAAAATAGCCTTTAGACTGGGCAAGATGGTCAAAAGTCTGTGTGTAAATTATATAATTTCTCACTTCCAACCTAGTGATCAAATTTTCAATACCTGTATTCTATAAGTTCAAAGAATTTCCTGTATTTCAGTAGAAGTAAGGTGTCTGCAGGATTTTGATGATAACTCTCTTTGAATGGTCCTTTTCTTTAATATTGCTTCCCAAGTTACTGCAGGTTAATCGGAGGATTTTCCGTATGAGTGAGTCTTGACAATGTTCACCAGTTCTTGGGACAAAACTTCTGTGATGCCTATTTGTGAAACCTTCCTGCCCATTCCTGACAATGTCTCCTTAATAAACCTGAGCTCAAACAAATAATGGAAGGTGCTGGTAGCAGAATAATAATAATATTTTGAAAAAACCCCCAACCAACCCTCCCACTAGAGGAGGTATTTAAAAAAATTAGAACATCTGAGATAAAAAGGTGTAGAGAACATGACAGTCTGTCAGTAGAAGTCTGAGAGTCTGAGCTGATAAAGCCAGCAGTTTGTTGAAATGTAACCATCTCCCACTAAAATGCTTGGAGAGTAACAAGGCACCCATGGAAAAAAAAAAAAAAAGGCCAAACGAACATTTTAATTAACTCCTGTGCAATTTTAATTAAAAACATAATGTGTCAGGAAAATGAATAATGCCTTGGGGCAATAAAATAGCTAGATTTGCTGTGCAGTCTTCTGTTTCATCTCTTTTATGGAAGTAGGATATTATTGTTAAAGGGAAAAAAACACCTACTCCAGCCTCCCACCCCCGCTCTGCACACATCCGAATAAGAACACATAATGTCACAAAAAACAAAGGTGGGGAAAGATGAAACAAGATTAAATCAGGATATATAACATGATATTCTACATGTTGTCATCATGTTGGTTGTGCCACAACTTTTCTGGCTTTAAACACGAAGACTTTTGTCCTTCAACATCAAAGTCAGTGTTTTAGTCTAAAAAAAATATGTTCAGAAAATGTGGATGCCCCCATTTTTTTTGAGTGAAAACTTGAAATGTTTGAGTAGTATTAGGCCTTGATGAAGAAGTGATGATCTCCACTCTTCACAGGTAAAACCATTTTAAGTCATTGGGGTTCTCTAAACTGAGATACCAGAAATCACTTGACTTCTTACATGAGAAAAAGAAAGCTTTCAAATATTAGAAAAGAAAAAGTATGAAACAAACCAAGAGAAACAAAAGTAGAGAGAAGTTAAGAAAAATTGGCTTCATCCTGGCTCAAACCAGGACACTTTTCCCCAAATGGAAAACGTGGGATGTCCAAACCTATTTATTTCTTTTCATTGCCCAGATACCACTCAGCCCTCACTGAAAGAGATTTGAAATTCTAGCAGCTATAGCATAGCCTGGGGCAAAGGCAGGGTCACAAGCACCATCATGTAACACATTTTAAAGGCTGTCAGAGATGTTTCTTCAGTCTCTGTGTCCTCAGCAGTCCCAGAGTTGCTGTCTTGCTGCAGGGACCTGCTACCTGGTCATACCTTTTCTGTGGCTCACATCATTTTGACCGTAAATCACATCTAAACTGTGAGAAGGCTGTTTTCCTTAATGCACTTTGAAAGCATACAAAGCTTTGTGTGCAAAGCTGTGTCCTAGGCCACATCAAGTCGGCAGCAGATTTTGCAGAGCTCTATTCCCATGGGCTTCCATAGGAAGTCCTGACACCCAGGATCTTTTCTAAACACCCCCATATGTATTTAAGACCCCAGATTTAAGCTTCTAACATTGAATTCCTGGTGCCAGTTATAAGCAAAGTTTCTGGATTGGTTTTTGGTTTGCTCTTCCAAGAGCAAGCAGAAAAAAGGGGTGCAATGCTGTGATGAGATGGGACCCATGGGTGTTAAGAAGAGACATGCTGCCTGCAGATAGTGCAGCACAGGCAGCACAAGAGACCACTCACAGTCTGAGGGTGGTCTGCTGTGCGACTTTGGGCAAAGGACTGATTTGAAAGTGGAGGTAGCAGCACTGGACTTGGGCAAACACTTGGAGAGGAAACATTGCCCCTCAGCATGAAGTACCACATCTAAAAAGGAAGCAAAAATTCCCACGGGACCTGCAAGGAAATCTTAGAGCTCACAATATTCCCTTGCCATTGCATTGGTATTTATCTGCACATTAGCAAGTACAAAGCACTAATTGGAACCCCACAACTTTCATTCACATGAATGACAAACCCCTTCCTGCTATGGCACTGCCAAAAGCAACTACTCCATTGACATTAATAGCCAGTGTCTGAAAAGAAGTGGATGGTTTCTGTTCAGGCTCTGTGAGGAGCAACACTGACAACCAGCCCAGATAGAGCATCCTAGCACTGATGTGCTGCATTTGCTGGGCTCTGCTGAAAGAGGTAACAGTGAGCAGCTGTAGCACTTTCCTTTCTGAACTTTTTCTGCTGAAGCAAACTCCCATTAAGTGGGATTTGGGTAGGTAAAATTGGGTAGGCAACTGGAACTGGAATTTTGGACTTCGGGATTTTTTTATTTGGTGGGAAAATCCTATAACAGGGCAGAATTTTTATTGAAAAGAAGAGGAGTCTAAGCTGATTCCTTACTTCTTAAACACTGCTTACTGTATCACTTCACCAGTTACCTGAACATATTTATTGATATGATTGCTACAAGGAATTCATTGAAATAGTCTATATTTAGGTCTGTGACAGGCACTGGGTTTTTGTTGTCAAAATTATTACTGCCTCTATCCTGAGTACTTATGTCCTACCCACTTCTAAAATGCTTGAACATGACTTCAGACCAAGCTCTTCAGCCACAGTTAAACACTGTTTCTGTCTTTAAATAATTTGATTCCTGAGAAGCAGTGTGAAAGTCACAGAAGACCCTTTAGCACACTCCTGCCTATTTAACTTAAGCCTTCCTGGTCTGTCATTTTCACAAAACTCCAACAGGAGTTGGACTCAGTCCTTTTCTCCTCCATCTCTTAACAACTGCTCTTGCAGCCAAAATAGCTGCTTGCTTTAATAGTTGGGCTTTTGCTTACATGGATGATTTCCTCCACTGTCACACAAACTTTTGTTACCTTAACTCAGCCACAGTGTTAGTGATTTTCTACCAACAATTTTCTGTTACGCAGATGTTTGTTACCTTAACTCAGTTACCCACAGCAATTTTCTACAAGTGATAGATAGGAGAGTGCATCAACACTGACAAGGACACACCTCACCCTACAGGTGACATGCGATATCTCATTTATCGAATTACTGATTGTCATTTGCAAATTCCTGAGGAAAAATGGCAAAAGACTAAACCAATCATTAGAAGATCAAAGTGGGTCACGAATATGATTTTAAGAGCATTCAAAAACTTGTGGGACATTTTAATTTCTTGTTGCCCTTTGCAGGTTTACAGATCAATGTATTGACACCAATGTACCCTGCTGTTTCTCAGAAGCAAAACTTTTGATTTTCTAATGCTTATGTAACTTTCTTATATAAAATTGCTATGCATGCAGGGAAAGTGTCTTTGCTACTGAAGGAATCTTTCCTGATTCCGAGATTGGCATCTGATGCTACGTTGGAAGTTGGAGCCCTATCCCGTGGCACTGGTGGGTGATCTTACTTCTGGTTTGTAAAGCAAAATCCCAAACCCCACACTCAGGAACTGCTGACTTTGCTTACTGCAGTGTTCGTGATTAAGCCTAAATCTGTATTGACCAATTCAACCTTTATCTGTCGTAAACGTTTCTGTACACTGCCATGGATTTTTGCAATGTATGCTAAACAAATATTGCAAAAGGTCACCTTGTACTACAGGCCCTTGAAATTTAATGCTTCTGATGGCCCGATCCAGCAAAGACCACTGGATTGGACTGCTGTTTCACACATCCCTCTTCTGAAGCCTTTAAAACTGCCCAGTAGACTATGCAGGTCTGAAGATTACATCCCTCTCCTCACAGAGATTAGAGCCAAGGTATCGTTACATATCTTTTACTGTTGCTATATGCGTGAAACTATTAATGATAGAATAAATACCTGTCTGATTGCTGCCTGAATTGGGGTTTTTTTGGCCACCTGTAGTACTATGCAAAATAAAGTACTAAAATGCACATAAAGGTTGCTGTGGTGGCATCTCAATAGTTTGATGTGGGGAGAAGCAAACATAGCTGAATATGTTGCTCACTTGAAAGCTTGGTTGCTAACTCCCGTAGCATACCAAGGCAAAGATGCCCCAACAATTGAAGCAATCACTAGGCCAATCAGAGTGGCACCTCAGAGCCCAGGAAATACTATGCACTGTGGAGAATCTAGAAGAAATCTCTAGAGATTGAGAGGAAGAAAGAGAGAACTCCATGTTCAAAAAAGAACAGTTAGGACTAAATCAAAGCCCTGTATGGCACCGTGAGATCTCGCATGGAGTGCCCTCTCTCTTGAGACAAGAGAAGTCACAGTAGACTCCACTCTCCTTGGTGGTAAAACTAATGGTCTACATTCCCTGGGAAAATTGCAGAGCCTGTATCATGCTGCAGCTTTAATCCTGATTAGAAGAACTAAATAACTAAATAATAACTAATAACTAAATAATAACTAATAACTAGTAACGAATAACTAAAACCATTTTTTTTTATTAAATCTGATTGAGGAATTTGCAAATAGGGCATGGAAATATTTGACCCCAGCCAATTTTGTGCCCAAGGATATTTCTAATTTCCCAATCAGTACGGGAGTTAAAGTTAATGAGTACCCAGGGTTCAAAAGTCAACGGGAATCATTAGTCAAACAGTACCGCTATAAATGTTTAGAGCAGGAATTTTGTACAGCAGAGAATCAAAACATTGCATCAGCTTAATTGGCAATATTTTTCATTGGGAAAAGCAATACCTTGTCCCCAAACATCATGGGACAACAGCAGTCAATGTCAGTGCATTGTGCAGAGGGAGTGGAAAGGCTTTTGCAGAGACTGGCAGGGGGAAACATTCCACCACTACCAAAAATCCAGGTATTACCACCACTCCTGCAGCCAATCGATTTAGGCTTCAATCCAATCCAATTGCACTTAGAGGAGGAGCAAGGACGAGAACATCAAGCCCTTCTTGACATGGGAGTCAATTCAGATGGAGGTCAGCCACTCCCACCTCCTTCCATTTCACTGGAAGAAGATCAGTGGATAAAGGCAGACTTCATGAGGGATCAAGAGCTACACAATCTAGTGGCTCAGCTAGAAGTCAAATGCCAGAGGGATCACAAACCCTCTTTTGTCCACCAGAAGAAACGGGCCCAACAATGGCACCACCACAAAGAAAAATGGTGGTTCCTCCTTTGGTGCCAACCTTCAGAGGGCATGAAGAGCATGGAGGCATGTCAACAAAGTCAGACTCTGTTCACCAGCTCTGTCTCCACCAGTTGGCAGGTTGAAGAAGATGTCCACCTTCTAGGGCCAAACACTTTCCTAATAGGATCTCTGGACAGGTTTTTCTTGTTTACAAAAACCCTTTAAATGCTAGGGAAGCTAGACTCGTGGTGGACTTCTTTCAATTTTCCCATGGCAAAAATGCCATGTCCTTTGCAAAGTACTGGGTCCCCAACCTGTGTGCACTATGTCAGATTGTGCCCGTGAATTTCTTTAGACATATCACAGGCTTTTTATCATCTTCCTCTTAATCTGGCTAGCACTTGCAGGCTCCATATTTGTGATGGAGAACTCATCCACTGTTTTCTACCAGGTGAGTGACATCTGTTTGGAGGTGATGCTTCTGGATACCTTTAGCATGAACAACTGGAGGGGCAGTTCCTTATCTCCTGCCTTCCTGTCCTGGTTTGAGCCAGGATGAATCCTGTTATGTCACCGGCTCCTCTAGTTGCACTGTTGGGGAACATAGTAAAAAAACCCACAGATATCATAGAAACATAGAATGGTTTGGGTTGGTCATCTAGTCCAACCCTAGATCAGGTTACTCAGAGCCCCATACAACCTGACATTGTATGGTTCCAGGGATGGTGTTTCTACCACCTCTCTGGGCAACATGTTCCAGTGTTTCCCCACCCTCATTGTAAAAAATTTCTTCCTTTTGCCTATTCTAAATCTAATCTCTTTTAGTTAGATACAGGCCCTGTCCTATTGATACAGCCCCTACAAAAAGTTTGTCCCCATCTTTCTTGTAGGCCCCCTTTAAGTACTGAAAGGCTGTGATAAGGTCTCCCCAGAGCCTTGTCTTCTCCTGGCTGAAAAACCCTAACTCTCTCAGTCTTTCCTTACAGGAAAGGTGTTCCAGTCCTCTGATCATTTTTGTGGCCTTTCTCTGGATCTGCTCCAGCAGATCTGCTCCATGTCTTTGTTGCTCTGATCTGATGTTTTCCAGGAAATTATGGTAATTTCAAAAGAAGTATTGAAGATTAAAAAATAAATCAGCTTTTCAATTGGTTTGTCTTACAGAAATAAAAATAGTGGGGTTTTTCATACAGCCCTTAATGGTGAGCTCAGGAACCACAAATGAGTCTGAGCTGGACAGTTCAGATTTTTGCCTGACATCAAATCCTCAGATACTCAGAGTATCCTTTCATGGCCAAGCATGTCATACAGTTCAGGTTGCATGTGATAAATGGGTTTGTTGAAATTGGGGAGAAGTTCCTGCCAGCTGCAGACTCTCTAAAACCCTGGCTAAGTAATTTTTTTCACTCTTCCCCAGCTCACAAGACCGCTGTGAGAATGGATAGGCTACAGGGTCCCACATCCCAGCACACTGGAATCACATGGATGCACAGGATAGACACAGGTGCTGTGGTGCCATATCTGCCAGAGTCCCCAGATAACACACTTTCCTTGAAAAACCTTCTTGTTGATTTATTTTTTTCTTCCTGATCCATTTAGTTTCTTGTAATGATGTCATCCCTCCAGCTTTCCCCTGTCAATTTTTTTTTTCCAAGCAACCCCTGACACTTGTTGAAGGGTTATGGATCTGCACCAAAGAAACAGCACAGGAGTCCCTGACAAAGCAAACGCTCAAGGATGGTGGTATCTCACAGTGGCTTTGTTTCCTCAGAGGAGCAGGTGTGTGAGGGGGAAGCTCCCTGCCTTGTGCCTGCCCTGCAGAAACGCCTCTGCTGCAGCAATGCCAGCTACATCCCCCACACACCATCCCCACATTACCACTGTTCACAGGCCAAACTCAAGGAGCTGAGCCAGGCTGTGCATTTTAGCCATCCAGAAAACAGGGGAGGGCTTTCTGCAGAAGCATGCAGGGTTTAGACATTTAACAAAAAAATGGGAAGTAAGGATCAAACTACAAACATGAGCCTCTGAGGTCCCTGTCTTTATTCAGCACGTATATGTATATATTCACCTAAAACACTGAAACTCTTGAGTGCAATGTTGCAATGTCTGTTTTCCAGAGCCTGAGAGGAAAACCTAAATTGATTTTTACTGTTCAGAAAATTCCTCTGCAATAAATGCCTTTTTAGTGCTTCCTCAGACCTGTTACTTGTCTTTTCCACATTTTGTTTCCATCAAATTATAGAACATAGTGCATCTAATAAATAAAAAGTATAATTCCAGGTTGTATGCATTATTGCTGAACAAATATATTTTAACAAGATGACTGTCATTTATGTTTACTTATTATAAATGAGCTTGCTTTTGTCATGGCAGAAGTGTCCACAATAACAGTTAATTTTATGCAAATTAATATTCCAGTTTAATTCTTTCTTTTTTGTCTTTTCCCCCAGTCATTCGCTTGATTCTAAGACTGTTATTCACTGAAGGAATAGTAACACACCACTTGATTTAGGACAGCAATCACAGTTCATGTTTCAAATCCTGAATATTCACAATAAGCTGAGGTAAATTATTACAGAATTATTCATCAAATTGTTTCGAATAACAAATAAATGCCGTGGTATTATGGTCTGAATGCAGACGCTTCACAAAGGGGCAAATAGGGTAAAAAGAATTAAATACATTCCATGGTGCTAATTAGGGTTTAAACTGCTATACCCTTGGGTCCTCTGAGCAGCAAGTTGCCTTGTAACTTATCCTGTGGATTTCAGTGGGATGGTCTGTACTGGTATGATTCACAGTATAAAGATTTTGCCATTGAAATGCCTAAGCAATAGAAAAGAAAAATAACTTGATAGCCTGGCCCAGTATCTTTGTATCCCTGCCTGCTTCTGATGACAGCAGGGTCGTGTCCTCTAGCTACAGGAATTTGTACAGCCTAAACTGAGCATGCAGGGAACAAGCAGAGGCTCCCAAAAGCTGTTTCCAGATGCTGGCTGACAATTATTTCATCTCAGTTCCTGCTTATATCGCTGTTAAAAGCATTAATTGGTATTTTGCTTAGGAAGGATTTTCTGCATCACAACTGGAGCCAAAATTCGGTCGACCACATTTATTTTGGTAGAAGCCCACATGGGGACACTGCTGCAATAAATGTGTCTGCTTTTGAGACAGCTTGAGATTGAAGTGCAACAAAAGTACTGCTAGCAGAAAAATCAGCCTTTGTCACAGACTTCTTCAAAAGATACAGATATAGCTGATAGTCAAATTACCTAACTTGTTCCCAAGTTGCATATAGACTAAATAGATTTTATTTCTGAAAGTATTCAATGAGAAGTGCTTCCTCAGCCCTTTAGAGTACCAAATTAAAGACTTACCTGCTGAAACACCTGCTGAAACACCTATGCTACTGATGCCTGACAGTTAAATGGTGTTTAGCAGAGACTTTCCTCCTGGTTAACAGCTCTCCCTGGTGAAGCTTCTTTCTGTACCTGACAGCTCCCTGCCTACATCTCAGGGATGGAAATGTCAGTGAAGCACAACTCTCTTCTCTGGTTTAGGGGCCCAGAAATTATTCAAACCACTGCTGTAAACCAATCCTGATTATGATAAGATTTTCTCACTTGATTTCTCCCCAGATACTTACATCATGGCCATGAAGTGGCTTTTAGTCATGACGAAAATATGACATCATTTGGCCTTCCAGTTTATGTGGTCTTTGGCAAAATGTTTATGAACATGGTGACTATAAATAGACCTAAACATAAGTGGAAGGGACCCACATGTCCTTTAAAAGGAAGTTTCATGCTTCTAAGAGAATCCAGATCATCTTGACTCTTCTTCTATATATACAAATGTTTTGCATGGCATGTGTTAGCCTTAAAATTTTACCTACAAGAAGAGGGTACTAGATAATTTATAGACAAGTATTTGCATACAGTATCTAACTTTTGTATACAGCACTATCAGCCCTTAAAATCCATAAATACTTACATGTTTGCAAGTACATAACCAGTATCTACCATTATTCTGTTTAGTATATGTAAGTCAACCTTCTTGCCCTGAAATATCAGCTATTTCTTACAGGATTAGCTCTGCACTCAACTTTTCCAGGTTGTCCAGGTAAGTTGCTTGGGTCAACGATGTTGTGTCTCAAAGCTCCTTGAGACAAGGTATCACATTTACAAATTATCTTCAGTACAATGAAAAATAGTGGTCTTGCAGGTTCCAGCAGCAAACTCTGCCCATCCTTCTTACATTTCCCTGTACAGCAGATACACATTGTTACAAAAAAACCAAACCAAAACAAAATGCTTTTCAAAAATTCAGAGAAATGATGTTTGCATCCACTATTAATGTTCTCTGTTGCAGATGCAAAGATAATTAATGTAATCTAACACATCTTGAGGTAAACTAATGTGCATGCAGATATAAACAACAATTCCAATCTTTTAAAGAGTGCAAATCTGGTGCTTATTAGAACAGTTCATAATCACTCCCATTTCAAGTTCTGCATGAGAATATGCTGTAATGAGGAACTGAAAATTTTCTAATTAGACATGATTCTATAAAACAGACAGATAATTAAAATGGTGACAGTTACAAAGTAAAGGATGAGAAAACTCTGTAAAACAGGCAGAAAGGAAGAAAAAGGGTATAAATACAGAAAAAAGACCACAAAGCATCACTGATGTATCAAATTTATCCTACAAAACTTGGACTGTACTGCAGTTTCAGACTTCACAGTGACAAAAGCTGCTAGCAAACATTTTTTATAAGGTTATACTAGCCTAGGTCATACTGACAATTGTATTTGATTAAAGGATACTTACTAAGCCTTGGAGTTTACTTTCCTAAGTTTTAGAACTGCTGAACAGGAAATTGAGGTCTATAGACTATCACTGTTAAAACTGGTCAAAACATGTAGGTTACAGTTATTGGCTGTAGAGCCATTGCAGAGTGATTTACCCTGATTTGTATCCAATGAGAGACTGGAATAAATGGAAAATATTTTCCGCATATTTTAAAGAAGGAAGGTGATGTTCTGCTAAAAGACAATAAGGGATAAGAAGTTGATTCTACAGTGAGCAATTCTTTCTCTTCTACCACACAGTGTGGGTGCCAAGTGGGATGCTGAAGGCTCATTTATTCCCCACCAATACACAGAAAACACCCTGCAGAACATTCTGTTTGAAGATGAAGGAGGCAGAAGATGGACTAACCCTTGTTAGCAGGAGGCATTGCACTCCAACAGAAGGGATGGTCCTGTTTCCTTCTTTTGAAAGCATTTAGCCAGATGAGTTCATTTTACCTTCATAGTTGTAACAGAAACATTTTTAAAGGCTTGGGAATTATACTTTAATGGGGAGATTCATTTTGGTTTGTGTTGTCACTGAACCAGCTGATTTTCCCCAACGCCACACGCTAGCTAGATACTGAGCAAGCGCCTATCCAAAGAGTCACTTCATTTCCAAATGCTCCACACCAGTGGGAGAAATTCAAGGAAGTACATATGTTGCTTCTAGTTTCCATAATATTTTGGGTGTGACTGACTAGACTCATATGTTCCCGTATTTCAGCAGCAGATATGTATTGGACTCAGAAACAATTCCACACTATCAGTATGAAAGTGATGTGCGAAGCCAAGAATCCTATTACTCAAGACCTTGCCAACTACCCTTGATCAATAAATTAAGGTCAACTTGTTCAAACTCGTATATCTATTTCTGATCAACCAGTTCTAGCTGCTTAGCTGGAACACTGTTTGTAATTTAGGAGCTAATCTGCATATATTATCTATCTTTACTGATTAATAAGTATCCATCAATGTTGCAAGTGCTAATGTTTATTTTGTGAGGAATTATTCAGTCTTGACTAAATCAATGAATGGTAGCAAAGAGAAAGCAGTTTGAAATACACAAAAAGTGAACTTGTTGAATAAAGGGATCTTATTATGTTTTGGGGCACTTGTTCAGCAAGAAGTGACCAGACTGTCACAGCAGATGAAATCTACCTTTTTCCTTTCTCTTGTAAATAAGGCAACAAATTTTGCTTTCAAAGAGAAGTAAAAAATTTGTCTGAAAAGGAAAGAAATAGCTAAAAGAAAAAGAAAAGAGAAAAATAGCTAAACCAGAACCTTTTGAAAGAAACCAAAATTATATGGGGGAAAGTTCCTTTCCTTTTTCTTTACTGTAGCAGATAAAAAGTAAAGATATTTGACATTACAATCATTCTGCTTTTGTCAAGGATATGGAATTATATGAGGGAAAATCACTAGCAACACCATTCCACATTTGCAAGCTAATACTAGCTTGCCATTGTCTTTTCTCTCTTCTCTTTTTGCCTGTACACTGAACTGATGTCTTTAGCTCCTGGCACTTTCATCTGAAGTTTTAACAGGAATAAAATTCCTGTGTGAACCTTGTACTGATACTAGTAGAAGTGAAAGCACTGGCAAGAGCCCTTGTTTTCTACAGATCCAGTGGATATAGAGTTCTTTCACTTTCAGTGGTCAGACCTTGTTTAGCTGTGTGTGTGACTGCATCAAACTCCATCACAGATGGTAGAAGGACCAGCATCTGCTACGATGTCATCATACCAGTGATGCTATCTCAGATCAGCTGTTTTCTTCAGAGCAGGGAAATAAAATTTTCAAAGAAAAAAAATTGGTTAAAGTTAGTCACCTCTGCCTCTTTGCTTAGCTCTGCAGATGCTGCAGCAGAGAAGGTGGCTATGTTCATGCCACTCTCTAAGCTTTGGCCTCCTAAAATTGGCTTTGTGTTTTCACACTTCATTTGAAGTCAATCACTCATGAATGCTGGTGAACAGTGAGACCTGCTCATTCCCCAGTATTGGAGGCAGGATTAGTTTCAACCAAAGAGACTCCATACAGACTGAAGTGCGTGGCTTTTAGCAAATAACCAATGCCCAGATGTTTCTGTTATCTTGATGGTGGGGAAACTTTGGCTCTGAAGATATGGAGCTGAAAAGAGCATTTTATACATTTATTTTAGTTGTCTTTAGTCAAAACTGAAATCAGTTCCTTTACATAAACTTTATGATCTTCCAGTTTGTCAAAATTGTTAGATCTTGTGGGCATTGAAATTTTCTGAGGCACTAAGGTAGGGTGATATTTTCTGTCTCAGCAACCTTTGATCTTAAGCAGCTTGAAATGTGGTCTAACAATGCCATACTTCTTTCTGTCATAACAGGTGGATTCTCCTGTTTAATTTCTTCACTGAAAAAGTATTTCTGGCCCAAAATGCAGAACAGACTTGCATATAACATGTATCTATTTCCTCTCATTCTTGGTGAGGTGTATCTGCAATGGCCTTTTCTAGAAATCCAGGTCACTGTTGCACTGGATTGCTATTCCAACATGCCTTGGTCTACAAGCAAATGTCTGAGACCACCCCGAGAGCCAGAGTTACCTTCTCTGCAACTTTAAACTGAAGCATTAATGGTTTTAATCACTAGAACTGAGAGATGCCTCACTTGAACGGAGGCCATCCATTTTAACTTCTATGCACAAGTGTGTAAGACTGACTAATGGCAAAACTGTCTCTGTATAGAGGGGAGTTAAGTATTTCTATATCCAATAGCTCAAAATTGTAAGAGAAGCTACCTGTGGCTATTCAAGTATTTTTCACTGCTGGATCAAGGAGGGAGACTACTGAAGACAACAAATGAGAGGCAGGAAAAGTAGTTAAAGTTGTATGATAAAGTTCAGTTCTCATAATGTTGTGGTTTATGATGTTATGTAGTGCATGTTTATATGGTAGGGAGAGCAGAAAAGTAAGTATCATCGCTCCGTAAGGAATTGTTCTGCAATGCTTTATTTGAGAATAGTAAGGCCAGTGAGACCTAAATAAACTCAAAGATGCCAACAGTTCATTCATGGCTTGCACTGAAATGTTAAAGTAGCATGAGCTTTTGATGTTTTTGTTTTATTACACAAAAAGATGAGTGAATGCTTGTTTCTTCTCATCCAAAATCCAAATATGCACAAATTAAGCTTTGTTCAAGGTGCACAATAATTTCAAAAGGATTTTTCTCCTTCGTGAACGTCTGATCTGTTCCTGCAAAAATGCATTTTTAAGCTGCTACTGCTTTTTCCCAATAGACAGTTTACATCTGAGTACACTAAAAGATTTTCATACTGCAGGTGGGCTATCAACAGCTTTACAAGGTACAATCTGATTATTGAATAACCCGGGAGAATGGCTCAGCTCCACATGGAGAAGAAGAGAGAAAGAAATAGCAAAAATGCTCTCATGGAGAAGTTCTTTAGTAGAGAGACTGGCAAAGATTATCTAAAAAAGAAAAACATTTAGTCTTGGATATGGGAAGTCATAATTTCACACTGTAACCACAAAGGACTCTGGTTTTTAGCAGAACTGAGAAGCTGGCTTTCACCACTGCTGTAGTCCCCAGTTACAGAGGTGTGAAATGTTTACTTAGGAAGTTCAATTCTTCACAAATGACAATGCAAAAACTTTCATACCTGTGAGAAAACCCTATTT
>NW_009952893.1:3174800-3243581 GCF_000747805.2 Chaetura pelagica | reverse complement strand
TCCCTACATATCTAAATATAGACAAATCTCTTGGCTTGTATCCACTGAGTCTGATGCAGGAACAAATATTTACTGGACTGACCACTTCCCCTCTGTCTCACTGAAGACTTTGCCCCCATGAGTGGAATCTGATGTTGTTCTCTGTTGCTTCTGCTTCTGTTGGAATCTGTGCTGCAAACCAGTGCCAGGAGCTGCTAAGCCTGTGCACCATTGCACCAGTCCATGGCCTTTCTCCAGCCCCAGTGCCATCTACCTTGGAGCCATGCAGGCTTTCTCCAGACCTACTTCAAAGACATTTTAACAGAAGGCAAGGACATTATAAAAGGCAAAAAGCAGTTCAAGTTTCAGTAATGCCACTGTCCTACTCCTCTGTCTGCTTGAGACCTTTGAGAGCAATGACAACCCAGCTGGCCTTGGATTATCCATTCATAGCAACATTTTGCCTTGTAGTTGAGTTAAACAACTAGTTATTCCTATAGGCAGAAAGCATGAACATGATGATAAGGGAAGACTGATTTATGATCACTTGGTATCTGAAAGGTGTAGCAGTCTATTTAACAAATAGTATTCCTCTAGATTGGAAAACATCATAAACACATTGGAAAACCTTCAGCCCAGACTCATAAACCACATGTATTTTTTTAAAAATTTTAATTTAGCTATCTGGTTTGGATTACATAAATAAAATTAAAAAATGGATTCTGTATTTTCTTTCTAAAATAAATCAATTCTGCTACACTGGAATTACCGATTAGATTGAGCGTCAGGGAATGTAGGAAACTGCATCTCTGACAGACACGACAACATTTCTCAATGAGAATCACGCAGTTTGCAGTGACCTTCATGTTGATCAGTGGGGGGTCAGTACTGGCATTAAATCATTTTGATTCACAGATGAGATCAACATATTCATATTTGTTTGCCAAATGTGTATTTTAATTTAAGCTTCCTCTGATTGATGCATGTAATTTATGCTGCTTAGAACTAAGGCATCATATTTTTCTTTTTTCCTAACTAACCGGGGGAGACTTTCTTGGAAACAGATAAAGGAAAGAGTCCAGTAATTTGTAGCAATGTGACTACAGCCACACATGTTCTAGAATTAATTTTCTTCATTAGGGTGAAGAGTATCAGCTGTATATATACATCAGGATTTTAATTAACTCAGTCCCCACAACAGGACACATGATTCAAACTGTTTTTCCTTTATTCCCTGTTAGATTAAAAAAATACCAAACCAACACAATGTAAAGTTAAAACAGATAAGCAAACCAAAAAAGCAACTCTATGCGCAGGCAACAATAAAAAACGAATTCTGAGAGTTGCAGTCAAGGTCAACAATATTTCCCTAAATCAGAAGTAATCGTGGGGTGTAACTTGGCTCTGACTGCTGACAGAGCTGTGCTCTGAAGGAAAGGTTAGCAGTTCCACCTACCACCCTTATCCCAGTCTGACACCATGATAGCTACTCATCCATGGGATAGTTTAAATTATTCTCACACATTTTTGGGATGGACACAATTTCATTTCCAAGTGACCTATAATTGGCTACAAAAGCTGAAACTGCTGAAAAGGAAGAAAGTTTTTGATTCTGAGATAAGGGTCCATTTGAGAAAATAACTGACCTGTGAACCTTACCTGTCAGCCACTTTCTCCACATCTCCAAAATTTCCACAGGTATTTTATAATGTAAAAAAAAAGCAAAGGAAGCCCTTGGTTAAGTGATGTGGGCAAGAGGAGGGCGCTGCATTTCACACAGTCTCATATACAACACACAACAGACTCCAGACAAGGACACACGGAGCTGGGCATAGGGTTAGATAGAACTGGTACTGACTCAGTGACAGGCACTCAGTGACATGGAGTACAGAAAAGGACTGATATGCATCAATACACCACGGAGCTGCCCTTTGAAAGACAGGTTATCCTTTAAGTGGTCAAGGGAAAAATGCATCTTAATGCAGCAAGCAACTGGTTCACGTTTCACCTTAACTCTGTCTAGCCAAACTGAGGACCAGATTTGCAGCAGTTGGCTGAGATTTTTGTATTTCACCAAGTATGTGTTATATATTTGAAAAATACTGATGGGCGAATCTCCATTGACTTAACATTTCTGTGCAGACTCATAAACCACATGTATTTTTTTAAAAATTTTAATTTAGCTATCTGGTTTGGATTACATAAATAAAATTAAAAAATGGATTCTGTATTTTCTTTCTAAAATAAATCAATTCTGCTACACTGGAATTACCGATTAGATTGAGCGTCAGGGAATGTAGGAAACTGCATCTCTGACAGACACGACAACATTTCTCAATGAGAATCACGCAGTTTGCAGTGACCTTCATGTTGATCAGTGGGGGGTCAGTACTGGCATTAAATCATTTTGATTCACAGATGAGATCAACATATTCATATTTGTTTGCCAAATGTGTATTTTAATTTAAGCTTCCTCTGATTGATGCATGTAATTTATGCTGCTTAGAACTAAGGCATCATATTTTTCTTTTTTCCTAACTAACCGGGGGAGACTTTCTTGGAAACAGATAAAGGAAAGAGTCCAGTAATTTGTAGCAATGTGACTACAGCCACACATGTTCTAGAATTAATTTTCTTCATTAGGGTGAAGAGTATCAGCTGTATATATACATCAGGATTTTAATTAACTCAGTCCCCACAACAGGACACATGATTCAAACTGTTTTTCCTTTATTCCCTGTTAGATTAAAAAAATACCAAACCAACACAATGTAAAGTTAAAACAGATAAGCAAACCAAAAAAGCAACTCTATGCGCAGGCAACAATAAAAAACGAATTCTGAGAGTTGCAGTCAAGGTCAACAATATTTCCCTAAATCAGAAGTAATCGTGGGGTGTAACTTGGCTCTGACTGCTGACAGAGCTGTGCTCTGAAGGAAAGGTTAGCAGTTCCACCTACCACCCTTATCCCAGTCTGACACCATGATAGCTATTCATCCATGGGATAGTTTAAATTATTCTCACACATTTTTGGGATGGACACAATTTCATTTCCAAGTGACCTATAATTGGCTACAAAAGCTGAAACTGCTGAAAAGGAAGAAAGTTTTTGATTCTGAGATAAGGGTCCATTTGAGAAAATAACTGACCTGTGAACCTTACCTGTCAGCCACTTTCTCCACATCTCCAAAATTTCCACAGGTATTTTATAATGTAAAAAAAAAGCAAAGGAAGCCCTTGGTTAAGTGATGTGGGCAAGAGGAGGGCACTGCATTTCACACAGTCTCATATACAACACACAACAGACTCCAGACAAGGACACACGGAGCTGGGCATAGGGTTAGATAGAACTGGTACTGACTCAGTGACAGGCACTCAGTGACATGGAGTACAGAAAAGGACTGATATGCATCAATACACCACGGAGCTGCCCTTTGAAAGACAGGTTATCCTTTAAGTGGTCAAGGGAAAAATGCATCTTAATGCAGCAAGCAACTGGTTCACGTTTCACCTTAACTCTGTCTAGCCAAACTGAGGACCAGATTTGCAGCAGTTGGCTGAGATTTTTGTATTTCACCAAGTATGTGTTATATATTTGAAAAATACTGATGGGCGAATCTCCATTGACTTAACATTTCTGTGAGTTTGAATGCATCATTAAAGTCTGGATGCTTTTATGAGCTGTAGTTGAACAAATAAGCATGTACTTATGCTTATGTGGAACTTCAGCACACCATTTTCAAGGCAGGTTAAATAGCTGCAGAAAAACTACTTCTTCCAAAAATAAATGCAGCTGACTGGAGACCTTATGCAGAGCTGCTACTGCTTTTCAGATACACAGCCTCTCAGATTTCTATAGCTTCTTTATACAAATCATCCTTCAGCTATGTAAGTAAGTTATGAAATTTCGGGTTCATGTGCATTGACGGCAACAGTGATGCTACCATTTGGTAAAGAATGAAAAAGCACTGAGTTAAAAAGAGTTAAACTGAATCTCAGAAGCTTTCCTCCATCTAATTTTATTTATCCAGGCTAGTAATTGTCAGGAGTTTTGATTTTAATTTTTTTTTTGGGGGGGGGGGGAATTGTTTATTTTTTGGTGGGGGTGAGTTATCCATTTGTGGAATAAGGCACATAACCTGTGCCTGAAATAGTTTGTTTTTTAAGGCAATTAACATTACATTTCTCCCATTTCTCATCACATTTCTTGATTTCATTAAATTATTAAATGACTGAATTGGAAAAGCTGAGGGCTTTCATACCAAGGTATGAAAATGTTTGGAAGAAAACGTTTCTGAATATTCAATTTGTATTTCCTTCTGATTTGACCAAGCCTCTGAAAACCACAAGGACAGGTGTGATTTGCTTTTAGAGCTGTAGGAATGTGAAGCCGCACAGACTTCAAGTATTTCTGTATTCTTCCTACCTCTCTATTTTAAGTAAGATATAAGACATCCAAGATGTAAGAAATCCAAGATGTAATTCAGAGCATCTTAAATTCTTTATACAATCAACGGAATAGGTATATTGTTGGAAAGAGGACGATTTTATGCTAAAGGCTGGAGAGATTCTGATAGCTCTGAAGTAGTGGAAAAGAGAAGTGCTGCAGAGAAACGTGAAGGATCCTAACATGCTGACAAAACATCTCAGAGATCTTGACACAGACTCTTACTCAGCATAATCCTAGTAAAACTACACTAGTCTTTGCTGTTTTCCAGTAAATCTTTCTTTGTTTCTAGAACCTGTTTAAGTCCTGTTAATCAGAGTAATAGAAAAGATGCCTTTTATCAGTCTGGAGCTACTGGACCCAACTGATACTTTAAATGTTTGCATTTCCATTGTATATTTAAAGGACAACATATTACATAAAGTTATGTTTCACTATGACAAAGTGATTTAAAAAACCACTTAGGATTATAAATGGTTTTGTTTTTTTAAAGATATAGATTTAGGCATTTTGCTATCATAGCACTCTGACTTTCAGTTGGCAATAAGCAATTAAAAACTATTGTAGGTTTAAAACAAACATGTTTGATGCTCATCTGACTACAGGACACTGTCTTCACTGTATTCTAGGGGAATAACATAATTAATTGTTTTGAGGATAAGAAGAAATCTAACTAGGTACAATAAATCACGATGTTACAGTAAACCTACTGTATATTTAGAGATGTATGCCTGGAAGGAGATTTGGCAGTCAAAAACCAGGTTGCACACCCCCTTTGTTTATGATAATTGCAGGCTCCATTTCCAGCCATCAAAAATTTGCCTGTTATCAAGACCCTTGATCTGCTGTTTATTTCCATACCACTATTTCTTATACCATTCCAACCACCAATAATACAGAAATGTTGTCAAATATTCTTTTTTTTAAAAAAAAAAAAAAAAAAAAAGTCTGCAGGTTGGTGAGATGAGCTCTTTCTCATACATTGGGAAGCTGACTACTTTCCAACAACTTGATTTCACAAATGGAAAAACAGCATCTGTTTTCCTGCAGCTCCACATATGGCTCTGGCTGTTGCTGTGTGGAGCCAGAGCAGGTAGCCCCCAGGAGAGGTCCTCTGGAGACCTGCAGCCCCACGGGACAGGCCAGTGCTGCTCTGCTAGGAGGAACACAGGCTCCTCAGGCAGTTGGAAGCCCAGACTTCATTAGCATATGTAAAGCATCCCTCCCAACTTGTGGGGAAAAAACACTCAAATATGTGTATTTAGGGCTCCTCTGCTTGTCTTTTTGGTGTGGCAATCTCAGTATATCTACTCCAAGGCATGGTTGCTCAAGAACTTCAGAAAGTATCTAGCTGTCATCAATGGAGCATGAGGGGGCCTCAAATAAGTTGCAGGCAGAGTGATGTGTGCATACAAAGCAAGAAAACAGCTTCTATTCTCAAATTAAGATGAAATGCATTTCTTTTTTCTCCATGGTACATGATTGTTTTTGGCTCTGCATAACGTATGCTATTCAGCAGTTATTCCTGGTCCATTTGGGGGAATTTGAAGCTGAAGTCAGATAAAAACATCCAAGCTGTCTGTTGGTTTTTGGGTTTTGTTGTTCTCTTTTTTATTATTACTATTTTGCATATGTTTTGGTAAATATGTGTGCTTGTGAAGGTCAAGGGACTGGCAGTGTCAGAAACTGAATTTCTGAATACATCCACAGTCCAGGTATATTTCAGACAGATGCTCTCATTCTCAGATTGCTCTGCCAATGACCTTAACCCCTATTTGGAAGGACATCTCAATCTACTATAAAGAGGAAAGGTGATTTAGTCTCCAGCTATGCTGGCAGAGTCTTGGACCTCTCTGAACATGGTTTGTCATTTGTGCTGAACTATCAAGCCATTTGGTAATGTGAACTATCTCCCACTAGTGATTAAACTGAGAGTAATCACAAGTCTTTCTTTCTGTCTGGCTCTGAATAATCTCAGTGATAAAATACTCTGAATTTTACCTTCCCATAACCAAATACAAGGCATAACTCTCTATTTAACCATCTATATATATAATTGTTCCAGACTTTTGAAGGCCAGACTTGGGAAAACAAAATACTGGTTTTTTGTGGCCATTGTTGGAGACTACATTATAGAAGGTTAAAGTCTGACTAAGATCCGATTTGTTCAAAACTGTCATTCTTTTTTTCAAATAATTCATCCAGATCTTCCAAATCCTAAAATTGGTTTGGATCAAACCTAACAACACTTAACTGTTTGGCCTCTGGTGAGACAACATCTCAGCTCGCAGAATCACAAAAGCCACCATGATCCAGGAGAGATGCTGACACATGGCTGCAGCAAGGCTCTTTAAAAAAAGGAATAGTACAGCCTTGAAAACTGGATGCAGTCCACCTTTTGGAGCAGGAGGAAGTAAACAAAGCCCAGAGCTATAGTCACCACAGGAAAGGAATGGGCAGAAGCACCTCAGAAATTACTCCAGAAAGACAGGATCAGCAAGTGGGCCTGGAGAAGGTGAAGGAAATCAGGTAAGAGATTAAGAAAAAGTGAGCACAAAGAGAAAGAGGAAAGAAAAGTGGAGACAGAAAAAAAAAAAAAAAGAGAGAGAGAGGAAAACAGAGGAATCAAAGCCTGTGAGAGGCTGGATAAGGTGAAAGTTAGTGTCAAAAGTAGTATTTAGAAAATCAGACATCTTCTCTGGTGTTTTACACATCAGCTGAAGAGAAACAAAGCCCAAAATGATTTTGTTTGCTGCAGGGAAAGGAAACATCCTATTACTGAAGGCTGCAACAGGTTACAGCATTATTCCACTCTCTGATGTCAGGAAAGAGGTACTAGTGCTTAATCAGCTAGGGCAGACATCAGACTGCAAGGGAGAGGGAGAAAGGGAAATGCCAGCCCAGCTGCTAGTTTTCAGGATAGTAAAACTCTTCATTTTCAGTAAAGTGGGGAGCCGAGGTAAACTAGGTCTTGCCATGGCTCCATGGCAAAAAGCCAGTGGGACTGCTTTGCTTGGTCTCTTGTGGCTTTAGTCTTGCTCTAACTTAGTGAGTTGCGTGCTGTGAAACAAATGCTCTCTGTGTGCCATGCGGACCTGGGGAAAATGAAAAGTCCACTGATACCTGAGCCCAGAGGGAGAGACAGGCTTGGTTTCAGGGAGTTTCACCCTCTCATATCTACAATGTGGCAAGGTTTTCCTATAATTATGTAGATATTTGGGTACCTCATTTGGAAAAGTACTGCCACCTACACTGAAACGGAAACGCTGAGAAGGGACCAGGGTCCCAGCATGCTAGTTGCCTGCTGGGGACGGGCAAGCCACACTCAGATGTCTGCTTTGCATGGTTGCTGAATGTACTGAAAGACTGATACATGGAAAATTAGGTTGGAGTCATTTAGTAGTTATACTCAGCACTTGGAAAGTCAATGCATTTCAAGTGCATAAATCTAATGCTTTCCAGCAAATTTGCAGAACAGCGCCAACGATCATTGCACAGCTGCCCTCTACTTGACAAAGTTTCTATTTGTTTGATAAACTGAGTTGTGAATGCATTATAAAGACAAGTTTTTATTTGCCTGTGTTACAGGTGGCAAAGGGAGACCATTCTTTCTTTGAGTCAGGCTAGTTCATCCACAGATAAAGCTCTTTGAAAAGAAAATACCCAAGTTCTGTCAAATATAACTACTGCTTATATGAAAGACACTGAAATATAAATGATGTAAGAGCAGGCATAGTGATATAATTAAAAAAAAATCTGATTCCCCTTTTAACACAGGTCTGTATTTTTATGTTGAACCAGGCTCACCTGCAGCACTCCATTTTAGTCAGTGAAATGCAATGGATGTTTTTGAAATAAAGAGCAAAATTCCTCCCTCACAGAGCAGTAAATTTTCCAAGTGTTTGTGGTTTGTTCTTTTCAGATGGATGAAAAAAGGAGGGAATCTACCTCAGAAATTATTAGAATACTATCACAGTATCATTCATCTTGGCAAAAGTTGACGAGCAGATGATGAAGATCCACTTAACTTGGACTCAATCAGAGGGTTTGCTATTTTCATTTTGCAGGCCAGATGTAGCTCATCATCAATTGGAGCTGATTTCAGAAGAGGTGTTAAGGTTTGCTGGTCCAAGAGAGGATCTGATCCAGGCATCAAAAGGAGCCATGTGAGAAGCTTGTGCTCTCCTCCCTGCTCACAATTGTCTGCGACAGCGGCTGCTCACTTCTGACAGCGTGAGGGCTCCTGTGCTCCCTTCTGCAACCCTTCCCTCCCTGGCATAACTGACCATCCTACCAGCAGACACCTGACCAACACAAACTTGGTGCCTGCACAAAAGTCAGGAGGAATTGCTAACAAACACAAGCCTGAGTGCTGGGAAAATCAGGAGTCAGCTTCCCGGTGTGTGTTCAGGTGACTCACCGACACCCACAGACTGAGTAAGGAGGTCGTTATCTCCTCACCACTTCCCCTTTGTGGCTCTTAAACTTTTTCACTGTTTTGTGGGGAACACACCCCAAGTTATCTCTGCAGCATCTGTAGCCTGGTCCATCTGACCAGTGCCAGAAGCTTCATTAGCCTGAAATTACTGAGCTGGTTGGTGATGCCCACAGCACTCTAGATGCAAAAGGTTCAGCAACACCCCATCAGGATGCAAAAAGTGTGTGAAAATTGTTCTTATCCTGTCTTATGTCCTTAAAAAAACAGTGTTCCTGAAACATGACTGACACTTTTTCCCCCCTATTGCTATCACTGATTCTTATGAGAGTTCAGTATGTCTCCTGAAAATGAAAGCCACTGCAAGCAGTAATAAATAGACAGATAATGTCAATTATTTTGATATTCATGCAGTATAGATTTGTTTTGTTAGGCTACAATTCAGCCTCATACAAAGGGTCCACCTAAGACCCAGGCACAACATTGTGACCTGTAGAACCTAACTGGAATTTCTCTGAGTTTGACATTTTTTTCCTGATCCTTCAGGCAGGGTGACTTTTCTCTCTTTCATAGATTTTCTGTGAGTGGGTCATGGAATTCTCCAACACATTTCTGAAACTTTGCCAGCATTAGCAACTTACAGCTTTCTATCTGATAACCTTTCTTCTGTTTCCAGTCTCTGGATAATCTTTAAAGTGACCAACCAGAGCTGAAAAGCTTCATAAGGATGTTGCAATCACACAAATCAGTGAAATAGTTAGTTGGGTTTTCAAGCACATTTTCAGTACAGATCTATATTAGGGTCAAAAACTAGTCCAGTTACAGATTTTACAATGTCTAATCCCTGCCTGGTCATGAAAATAGACTGCATGTTTGTTGCTTGTAATGCTCTTTTCCAACAGAGGCTATAGAAATTCACATGTACAAGTATGTGAAAGCTTGAACCAACTGAAATTCCCATTATAACAAGATATTATAGGATATTAGAACAGTAAATATATTTATCAATGTTCGAAAAGATTGGCTGTCAGTTTTGTGCCTCTCCTTTCACACTTCTTCATTTTCTTCTTTACCATCATACTGATGACAGCAATCAATAAAACATTTCAAAAATGAAAACAAACAAAAAAACCCCATCATTGCCCCAGCAATCACCATTTGGAACATTTTCATAAATGTTCTTTTCAAGACATGCCCTACTCAATGAAATAGATGCCTGGAATCATGCATACTTCAATGTATTTCCTTTTCACGTTCCTTCTGGACATGTATTTATATGCCAACTCATCTTCATAAATTTCATACTGGCCTTATAATAGCACAAATTAATGATGCCACTAGAAAAGAACTCAGCTGCTTTCAAAGGAGCAATAATCATGTCAGAGGTGCAGTTGGCATGAAGATGATTGAGTTGCACCTCTTCTCTGAGATATTTTCAGGGATGAATCACCCCTTACATAACATATAGCAATGAACAAATTTTCCATGTTACTCTGATACCTCATGCCATCACATTTAATTGTGTTACAGTCAATCACTATTGCATAAATTTGCTTCCTCAATGATCAGTTGTAAGAACACGGTGGATGTGTTTTCAGAAAGCTGATCTGAGATTTCAGGAGACACGTTTGACACCACGCTGAATGGCAGGAACTGCAGGATAGTGATACACCTTTCTGGAGACAAACTCTCCTGACTTTTTAATGTGAGCTAATTGGAACCCCTTTCTCAAACATTAACTCCTCCATTGTGAACAATTAAAGGGGAAAATTATAGACAATAAAAAGTCACTTTACTGTAAATAAAAGGACCTTATTACACACTTTGCCTAACAGACTTTTACATATCATCATATATTACGGATTTGCTTTACTGCTTGTGACATTTTTCAGAGTATGCCTTGAATCTCTCTTTAAGAGAAGTTTAGATCAATTATTCATCTAATGTTGCAAGCTAAATATGCTCACCAGAACCCCCATGTTTTTGCTATACCACAGTACAGATACTGCATTGCTGATGTGACACAGGTGATTATCAGACATTCAAGTCAGTCTTCCGGAGCATTCTTTGTATTACTTAATATTTCAAGAAGCCAGAGCTCATTTTAACACAATTAATCTCTTACTGAAGGTTTTCATCACAGACTCTGTTGAAGACTGAAATTAGACAGATATAATTTAAAACCAATTTTTTTTTTTATTACATTTTTTTTATTCAAGTGGGTTCCAAACCTGGAAAGGCCGGGTTCAACTTCCTGAGAAAAATGTTTTCAGTAGAAAACTGTAGGTCTGGCATGGTGCACTAGGCTGCTGTTTCCCACAGAAAAACCACCCACTCTTCAAGGCTGATAATGTTTCACATCAGCTCAGTGCATGACACTCCAGCATGCCAGAGTGTGGTGAAGTGGGTGTATATCTACACTGACTTTAACCTGATGGTAAGTGATCCAAGCCATTTCACTTTAGATATGTAACTGAAGTGACCAGGTTAGCCATTTAGGTGCCTTGCAACTTAGATTGACTGGGTTTTGTGCAGGTGCATTAAGATTCACACCCCTGAGCAGCCTCTGTTTCTCTCCTTCCACTGAGCCAATTTACCTCAGTGATGTGCCAAAAGCTATCTGGGAGAAATAAAATTAAATTAAAATGAAATGACAAAAAAAAAAAAAAAAAAAAGGGAGAAACTCTGTTAGCAATAGAAATACTAGATATCTCTTCTGATGAGGAGGATAGTCAGTTAGGCTTTTGCTAACATTGATATTTCAAAATCTTCAACAGATACCATGTTCTTTCTACCAGAGGAGAGAGGTGCAGACACACATTACCTATCATATTCCACCCTATTGATACCTCCACGAAAGCCCAAGGATCTCATTAATTCTTTGTAGACATTTATTCTGTGATAGTCATTTAAATGTAAATCTTTACTGAACTAATTCTGCATAGAGGTTGTTCAAGAGAGCATTTATCTAACCCAGAACAATGCTGAAGAAGGGAAAATCAACATACATGACTTAGCATGCCGTTAAGGAAGAGACCATCACTTTGGAAACAGGAAGTCATATGTAGGGTTTTCTTCCTCTTAGAGAAAAATGTAAAGGGAAAAAAAAAAAAAAGGCTTTAAAATACACCTAAGACATAATATAGTGAATTGTATTTAGGATGTGGATTCTGCTAGAGTGTCTTTCCCTTTCCCCTGCAAACTTTCAAGCTGCGTAATACTTTACCCTTCTCTCCAGTTATACTATGGATGCATTCAAAATGCAGTTCAGCTCCAGCCTACGTGACCTAAGCCTCCATACAAAAGACCATGCTGTTCTTAACAGGAACTGTATGAAAGGCTACCATATAATAAACTTCTCCCTTGATACTTTCCCTTTTCTTGCCAGAAATTTTGTCCAGATAGAGTTTAAGGATCTTGAAAATTTGCCCAGAAATTCCAGATGTTTGGCAGTCTGTCTGGGGTAACATCTTTGCTCGGGACACAGTGGACATTCTGAAAACCTGAGTGTCTCATCTGTGGACATGCATATCAACCTTGAAAGATAATGTAGAATACAGCTGAGGTTCTAGGAACACATCCATCAACTAAACAGAGTGTACTCAGGAGAGAGGATGGACAAGCTGCACCCCAATTCAGTCTTGGGCCTTCCTTTTGTACATGACACTTGAACTGACCTGTGCAACAAATGTCTTAACAGCGTTTCCTTGGGCTTGATTCTTATATTATTGTCAAAGAGATATATCGTGCCCCACCAAGGTTGCATAACTCAGGTTACCCATTGCACAGAACATGCTCAAGGCTGAAACATTAGGAAGAAATTCTTTAGTGAGAGGTGGTGAGACACTGGAACAGGTTGCCCAGGGAAGCTGTGGATGGCTCCTTCCTGGAAATGTCTAAGGCCAGACTGGATGGGACTTTGAGCAATCTGGTCTTGTGGGAGATGCAACTTCCCATGCAGGAGGTTGGAACTAGATAATCTTTAAGACCCCTTCCAATCCAAACTGTTCTATGATTCTATGATTCAAGGCTGTTGGCTTTGATGTTTGGCCATCCTGCCATGCCCTGTTGGGTTGGCATGTCCAAAATGCTGTAAATACAGATACTGGACCTGACTCTACATGGGCTTCTGCTATGCTCTCCTCAACTGGGCTCCAGTGGGCACCAGCTGGTGAGATAGTTCTTGCCACCCTCAGAAGTAAAAAATATATAAAATAAGGATATTTCTGAATGAGGAGAGAGGCATTTAGCCAACACAGCTCTCACTAAGCTAAAGCCTTTGCACAGCAGACTCTGATATCATCTGTACATCTCAAGCTTCTTAAGATCTAAACTTACCAGCAAGAACCTCCAGAGTCTGACAGAGGCAAGTGGAAAGTCTCCTGGGAATGGCACTGTTAGTGAGAAAATGTATTTTGTGTTTATATTTTCTGCAGGATTAGCTCTGGGTCAATGAAAGGCCTGAAGAAGGCTCTGGCACCACTTCACACCTACTGTCTGAACTCACCCTTATCTGATATTGTGGCAAATCCATGAAAGTGAAATTACTCGCCCATGTGTGAGTCACAGTGAAATCCAGAGTGTGGATATCCATTTTGAGGGACTGTATCCATTTTTCAACTGATTAATTGAAATTTTTGGATATTCAGTCCATTTCTGGACTTGCACAAAACATTTTTTCTACCTTCATAAAGATCCAAATACCTGTCCGTTACCTGTCTCTTCCAGTACCACCTGGTAAAGCAGAACATTAGGCTTAATCTTACATTTTTACAGAAGATCTTAGCAAACTTAAGTTATTCACTGTACAGGAGACCATATGTCAAATCTTTTATATATCTATCTGAATAGGCAGAGAGACTTGACATGAAAGCTGGTTACAAAAGGCATCTGACAATAACTCCTTTTCTGGGAATTACATAAAATAAAAAACAGGCCAGTAAACAGTTTCTTCACTTTTAAGATGTTTCCAAAGGAACAGACAATTTGATTCTGTGTGACAATTGCCTTGGCTGACCAGAAGCAGATTTCTTTGGCAGCCTACCCACAAAAACAGTATAAGCATCAGTAGTGCAAGTAAGCTGGACACTATTTTTCTTAGAACTGTTACTTGAAGGTACAATTATACTTCTACAAATGACCAGCTTTATGTTCCCTGTTTAAATCATTCAGAATTCATTTCCCTGCTTTTCCCTCCTGTGGCTCTCCTCTCCCTGATGGTGACAAACTCATGTATTTCAGTACCTCACTGAAGAAAAATAATCTCCCTCTTTGTTTTGTAATAAATTAGAACAGGATTCTGTGTTGTCACTGTAGTGCTTTTGGTGTAGCATCTGTAGTGATGCTTATTTTTATGCCTTAGTGAATGTTGTTGCATGCAGAAAACTTCCTAACTTCTAAATATTATGGATTTGCTGGCTTTTGGTGCATTTTTTGACAATGCAATCAATCTTCCATCCAGTTTTATTATTAGCAAGAAATGGTATGATTTTACAGGAAAAGGGAAGGGGAAAGACAAAACAAAACAAGGAAAAAAGTTTATTTGAGGTCTGGGGTTATACACAATTTTCTTTGGAGTCAGGATGAACAAAGACAGAGTCTGAGTGACAGCTATGTTATCTGTTATGGTAAATGGACTCCTCTTGCCAGACTCTCCCAAACAACTGATAAAAGTCTTTCTTAGTCTTAACCTCCCACAGCACAGAAATTGAATGTTTCCATGTAAACAAAGTGTGGGTTATTTGTCTCATGTTTCCTCTCTTCCTGGACCCTTCTTGCTTTGTTGCAATTTTATTTCCTTTTGTTCTCTGCAGTCCGTCAGTTCAATCAATATATTTAAAGAAATCTGTAACAGCCTCTTTGCCCACATTTAGCAACTTTTCAAGTGGGTTCTTTTTTTTCTATATTAAAAGCTACCTCATTGAAAAGAAAATCTGCAGTGCTCTTTGGCGTTCCAACCTCCTCATGTGGCCTGTGAGATGTCAAGTATTTTTATCCCCAGTTTGTAGAAGTCTGCACAAATTAGGAAGCTGGCACTTGGGATCTGACACAAGGTGCCCAGCGTTTACAATTTTAACCACGTTTTAAACATTCCAAACTGATTTTAGTGTCTTCAAGCAGAAAGGACTGCTTTGGTGGCCTATCAGCCAAACTCACTTCAGCATATACAAATTTGTGATGGAAGAATTGGAAAGATTTGCTTCCTTTTCTCTTTCTGAATAAAAGTCACCTTAAATCTCTAATGTGAATCTTATTCAAAAGAGCTGAATTTATTTCCTTGAAGAAATAAAATTTCCTGTGAATATTTGTCACACAGTAGATATTTTCCCCTCAAAATTCTAAAATAGAACTGCTGTAATTAAAGGCTTACTGGAGTCAAAAAGCATTCAGTTGTGTTGGCTTTTTTTTAATTGAAGACTAGAATTTAAATATGAGAGCAGGGAGTTTTTTGAATTTATTTTAATTTTTTTTTTATCAGTGATTTGACTGTGACAGCTAGAGGCTGGGTAGTTAAGTGCTTTTAATCATATTATTCTCACAACTTGTATCAGCATTGCCTAGAGCTACAGAAAGCTGCTCAGTATTGTAGAGAATGAGATCTGAGTAAATAAAATCAGGGTAAAATGTGAACAAAACTACATCAATGTGGATTTAGACAAAAGGACATAGACAAGGGTAAACTCTCACTTACTCTGTGCCTCCTGATCTGCAAACAAGAGAGGGAAATGGACGCAACACAGGCACAGCTAATGGGCAGAAGTGTGTATGATTTACAGAAGCAAAGGTGAATGGAGGTGGGGGGGACAGGGTAGCAGGGAAGATGAGGAAGCCAGAACCCAGCTGCCATGTAACCATGGGCAACTACACAGACTCAGAGGGAATTTCAAAGATGCCAGCACAACTGTCTTTGGGGTCTGCCAAGGAGCCAGATGCTGGTGCAGAGTGAATATTTTAGACTGTTTGCCATACTGTTTTCTGAATTTTACCTGATCATCTTCCCATCTCCTTTGGAAAACCCAGTGGTGTGTTAATTACCAACTTCATATAAGAAAAAGTCCACAGTAACCTTAGTGAGTTTACAAAACTTTTAATGAAATGCGAGGGAAGAAGTACATTATTACAATCAATATGCTGATATTCATTGGCAATGTATAACTTTCATGGCCTCTTTGATTAAAAATGAAATTCTTTCTTTTTGTAACACTCAGGGATTTTCATGAAGCAAAATGAAGATCTTAACTGCAGCTAATTAAAGCAGCAGCTGCCGTTTCTATTGGTGGGGCTATACAGCCTGTAACTTGTTCTTTCCCTGCCTCTCACTTCCAGTGAGGCAACACATATCTGCTCTATCTTGCCTTCTTTTGAAAACCCTCTGACCACTGGAGAATGTAAGAGTCCTGTAATAATTTGTGGTTAAGTTGTTCTGATGAGAAGGGTAAACTGAAGGTATAGATTTGCAATCAGTAGATGCCTGTCTGTTGATTAGATATGACTGTGTTTTTATTTCTGTCTCTTCTAGATTAGAGGATATAAAAGCAGTCACCTGTCAACCCAATCCAGCAATGAAATTCAGCAGCCTATTGTCCCAATCACTGCTTTCAATCACTCTAAACAGTCTCTAGAGACAATCATTATTATAGGACATGTCCCTAAGAGTAGATAAATGGAGCTTAACCTGCCAGCCTGCGTAGGGAAAAAGATGGACAGTCTTGGAAAAAAATATGAAAGGGCCTGGAGCTTTATTGACATTTACATCAAAAATAGTTAGCAATGAAAGCAGCTGTTGTGGAGAGCTTTCACCACAACGTGTTTGGAATATGCTGTGAATTGAAATACAGACCTCCTGACAAGCAATTTACCTTCTGTCATTCTCCATGTGCTTGCAGCATTACTGGGTACTTGCTGTGATAGCCCACTTAAAGCTGCACATGTGTACAGTTTGGATGAAAGATTAACTGCAATTTGAGGCAGGAAGTAACGAATTGTGGAGTGTCATTCATAATGGCCGACATTGTCATCTGCAGGGTGACACCACAGCAAGAAGGTGCCTCTGTTGTGACGAGCTTATAGATTCAGATGTCATTCATCCTAATGAAGATCTGCCTACAGTTCTAATAAGCAGAGTGTGAGACAGCTCAGGATTATAAGCATTAATCTGCCTTGTTTGTTGACATTAACATGATGACTAAAATGCCATTATGCAAGAATTCTTTCGAAAGCTATTAAAAAGAGGCAATCTTAATATGAGTATTACAGCCCAGAAGAAAAGATGTGCCAGGATTTAATTTCCATGTTTACTCTTGTCATTTTCTACCCCATACTGGTTTTTTTCTCCTTAAATAACTTACGCTGTACAAAAATTCTTGCTATTTCATGAGTATAGTACCACTTACTGTGGCTGAAATACAAGCCACGTGCTGGTTTCCCCTAACCCAAAAGGTAAATCCATCAACCCTCAGTGCTGCCAGCAGGCTGAGTTAAATAAAAATAACAATAGGATAAATATATTTTGATATTTTTTGGAAAATAACAAAGCAAAATCATGCCAAGCACACTTAAAAGGAAGACTTATGATAATATTTAATTTAAATAATTGACCTAATATGTAATTAGATTGGATTTTCTTTTCAGCCACAGAAATAAGCAATTTTCAAGCTGATGTGCTGCTCTTGACTATGGGGGTCAATGGAGAACTGCCAAGGCTGATTTTTCCAAAGACATCAAGACTCTTATTGTCATTATCAACTGGAATTGAAATAAATCTGTGTGTAAATCTCTGTTTGAAGAGGGCTAGAAGAAGGATATTAAGGATTTCGATCTTTATCCCTGCAGAAGTAGGTGACATATATAAAGTGGATTTGTGTGCCTGTCTTTGCAACTAAGCTTAAATATACTTTGCTATTTGAAAACTGTATTCACTAGCAAATTCCATACAGCAGTTGAGTATACTGAGATATAGGATAAACCCTTTTTTTTTCTAGATGCACCTAAGAGACTCAGGAGACAGGCTTTAAAAGACAGAGATTCAGATGGGGGATCTCTTTGCACTTGTATATGCTTAAGTATATATATTTTTTATTATTTTTTTTCCTCCTTTTTTTTGTATTTTTGTTTGTTGTTTTTTTTGTTTGTTTGTTTTGCTTAGTCCTTAAAACCAGCTTGAAAGTAAGTCACGTTTCACCAGAACACAGATATTTTTGCTGCCTAGTTATGGAATAGATTACACTCAGAAGGGAGAGATTTGGGTTACAGATAGGATGGTAAAAGGTCTTCTAAAAAGGTTAATACAAATCTAAAGGCAGATCTTTGTTATGTGCCAGTGGAGAACAAGGTGAAAGATTTATCTTGACATAAGTTTGCCTATATATCAATGGTGCAGATGGAACAATTTAAAACCAAGGAGGACCTGAGAGACATGGTGAGGGACACAGAGAATATGCACTGTGTCCTCTTAGTCTTCTGTATCTCTGCAAAATGGACAACACTAAATGGTCATATCTACTACAGTCCAACAGGAAAGGAGTGGGAAGTAAATCCATGTAATGTGTGGGACTACTGTAGACTGCAGTTAGTGAGATCTTGGATGTGGGAGCCCTCTTGTAATTCTGTGCATTAGTGACTGAAAGCTACATGCTAGAGCAAAGCTAGGCACAAGTTTTCATTTTTCCTCCTCACGAGGACTCTTTTTACTACTGAGCCACAATACCTTTAGAAAGGTCCTTTTGCTACATTAACCTACACATCTAAAAGGGAAATTAAAATTGGTGAAAGGTGCATTTATTCCTTGGGAGATCCAGCTTCCTTCAGGAGGTAGAAGTACCTGTTTAAGGTGAAGAACAAACTACCAGTTTCTGTCAGGTTTGTATTTTGGGTCTGCAGGTCAAGTCTAGTATTGCATTGAAAAATGATGGAGACTTTCAGACTGGGGAGTCACTGGACTCCCAAATGCAATAACTGGGATGAGTTAAATGTCTTGGAGTGGAGTTTTAGAGGGACACTGCTCAAATTAAGGAGCTGCCAGAAGCCAGCAGGAGAACAGCACAACATTTTAAACCCCCAAAAAATCAAGGAATGCCACTGAGGGGAATAATCTGAAGTATCAGGTAACAGAAATCTCTCATAAAAGCAGGAATTTGGTCCCCTTTCAAGCAGTCAAGCAGGGCACAGGTTTATCAAATTACAGGACTTGGAGAAGGTGGCACTTCCCTTCTCCCCTGGTTCCAGGGCAAGAGTAGAAGCTGACACATGTTGCCCAGGTTCATCACATTTCCTCTGTTTGGTGCATCCCTAAATTCACCCCAGGCCTCTTAGTGGGTTAGAATTTTTTGTGTGGACTCCAAGTTTCCCTGTGGATGCACAGGCTTTTTCTTAGCAGGTGAGAGGACCATTTCAAAGGAAAGGGTTATACTGAATGGTTGGAGCTGCCAGGCATGAAGATCCTTCTCTCTGGGGACCAGCAGAAGAGCAATGTTGTCCACGTGGGCTACACCCTGGGGGTCTGAAGCACAAAGTTGCACTCATACAGAAGCATCTTGCAATGCTCATTATCTCCTCCATCCCTCTACACTGTGGATCCCATGGCAGCTCTGCCAGGCAATCTCTACTGGCTGTTTCAGCCAGGTGGGACTTCTGGTTCAGCTCACACTAACTCCCTGATGTATTTCTGACTAGAGATATGCTCAGTCCCGAGAGAGACCAGTACCTCAGAGAGCAGCTGTTTGCTGCTTGTCCTACCCCCTGCACCAGCTGCATATCTCTGGAGCACCAGACGCACACAGGAGCTTTCATGGTGTCTATGCAGTGGGCTGAAATAGCACAGTGCTGAGCCATATTCCTGCACTGTTTGAACAAGGCTACTATTCATCTCTTAAGCTTGTCTTAGATGCGGACAATCGCAATTTCAAGGTCTTCTGAGAGGATCTCCCTCTTGCAAAACATTGTGCTCCTTTGTGATGGTACTTGGCTGTTGTGTGGGACACATGTCCTAGAGGTAGGAGTGAAACGGCAGTTATAAGGGTTCTTCTAGACCTTCTCAAAACCACCTCCATTACACAACCATGAGAGTTATTCCAACCCATAGAAACCCTACTTAGGCTGCATGTAAACTGTTAGGTGGGTGTATGCTCACATAAGGGTCTTGGTCCTTTGAGCAGGAGAGGTGCTTGAAAGCACACTGTGTGTTTTGCCAGCCTCTGCACACAGATAGGCTTTCTGTGGAGGAAAAAGACAACCACCAAAAACAAAAACAGAAAAACAACAATCCAAAGCAAAAAAACCAACAATGACTACAACAACAACAACAAGACAGGCTCTGAGGTGGCAAGGCAGAAAAGACAAATCCCCTGAATCTCATCCAGACAGAGCCAGCTCGTTCTAGGAAAGTGCCCACGTGCCACAGGCTTTCTGAGCCCAGACCAGCTCTGAGGGTCTACCTACATCACCCCACAGAGTAGCAGGACCAGTTGAAACACCACAGATTCACAGGATCTCAATTCAGTGGGAATAGTATCTGTAGATTCAAAAGGTAGATCTCTGAATATTTTGGGGAACCACACATTAGAACTTTCAAATTTATTTTATTTATCGTAACTTTGTAATCAAAAAGACTTTTGAAGTGAGTATGTGCTTACATCTGTTTGTTTGTTTGTTTGTTTGTTTGTTTCCAAGGAACAAAATTAAGAATTCCAACAGTCTGAAACCAGCTGAGGTTGGTTACTTTCTGGGAAGACCTTTTACTTGTGACATATATTTATTTTATGATAGAATCTAGCTGTCAAGACATGTCTCTAACTTCAGAAGGACTGAGTCTGCAAGAACAGGGTTCTTCCCAGGCTTTTAATTCTAGACCCTGAGGGTAAAAATGTATCTGATTTATTAGACATTTCTAGAAATGTGAGCTAATTATTTGCAGCTAGCTACAGATTTAGGTGGTATAAATCTCCCACAGATCAGACTGACTGAAGAGATGTGAACAGGGAAATAGATTATTGATTACTTTCCATATTTAAAATAAGAGAGTGGAACACTTCTATAAGGCAAGGGAAAGTGGTAGCTGAAAATGAGAAGAATTTGAAGGAGAATTAAAATAATACTAAAAAACCTGAGAGGCAGATTTTTCTAAGATAAAAGTAGATATAAAACCAAAGTATATGTTATTTAGCAGACCCATAGTATTTTTTGAGTAAGAGTTTTGGCTGTTTTGAATTAATTCACTAAATAAAAACATTGCCTTTTCTAAGCAAATTCTGATATGTAGTTTTCACAGAGCTTGGCAAAATTTCCATCACATCACTTGTGGCTTTAATTAGACCTTGTGCTGGGAAGAAGCTGACCGTGATTTTAGGGGTCAAGCACTTTGTATTTAAGAGAGAATAAAAGCGGGTTGTCGAACTGCTGGGTAGATGTTTAGAAAGCAAGAGTATTTGACTGCCTATGAAGTTTCCATTTGGATCCACAAGTAAATCAGAAAAAAATCATGTTCCTGGGAGGAAAATCATCAAAACTTGTTGCAAGGTTAAAGGAAGTAACTGAGAGTAGCTCTCCTGGTGATCAGATTGATCTGACAGAGATTCTGCAAGGGTTTTCAGTCTATACTTTGATTTTTTCACATCAGAGAAAAGTACTGGCCTTAATAATGGAGGGTAAGAAAACCAAAATAAAGGTTTTAAAACTGTTTATTTTCCCACAAGTATTAGTAGAAGCAGCCAAATGAATACACTGGAGGATTATTTTTTCTCTTTTCAGACTGCATTAACTTTCAGCCAGAGCTACGTAGGCCTATTTCTAGCTCAGAAGCTGGACCTGCTTTTGCTTCCTCTAACACTGTCATTAAACAGTAACACTATCTGGCAGCAACAAACAGCACAAAATAAGTTTAAGATTATCCAACAGTACACACAGCTGAGAGCTTTCAAAACCAGCTGGCAAACGTTTGGAGTTACTCCAGATTCTCATAGTTGTCTTCCTTAATGCAGACAAAGGTAACAAATATGTAAGAAGGGCCAAAGATGCTTGGTTGGCTCCCATCCTATGCTTTAGCCATCAAACTGATTATTGGGTGATCTTTGCTAATGAGGACATACTGCAATTTTCTTTCCTTAATCCCTTTAAATTTGTTGAATTGAAAAAGTTTTAAAAAAACATCCATGAGCACAGAGTGTGACAGAAATATTCTTCCTACGTATCTTATCAAAACCTTGCAAACTTGTTATGTTACATTTGACTTTTTTTTTTTTTTCATTCTGCTTGAAGGACCACACAACATCAGTCCTTGAAAACCTGAAGTCTTGACTTATTGCCATCAGAAAAATGCAGACTCAGAAAACAAGTCCTTAAGCAGAGGACTTGTCTCTTTCACACAGCTCTAACAGGAGAAGGAAAGATTTCAGACTGGCATTGCCTGACATTAAAACCTGCTTGTCTGCCTAGTGGTAATTCTGTGTTTGATACACAGATACTGATGTTCCCATGCTTGCCTTTCACTTGAGACTGTTCATTGCTTTTAGCTGAATTTCAAACCAGTAAATGGAAGAAAAGCTTGATTGCTCTGAGCACAATAAACATGGGCTCCAGTCCCCTCTGTGCAGTCCTCCTGTGCTGCTGGCAGCTGTAGGCTTTGCCACATGACACTGGTAAATGAAGAATTGTGAAAGTTGTATTACTATACATTTATTTCTGCTACTTCTACTTGTCCTCAAAGTGGAAGCATGCTTTGGAGCTCAACCACATTGGCTTCTCCCAGATGCATGAGTACAGGGTTGAACAGTCTCCCCAGCCCTACCAAGTTCCTCTCACAGACTTGGATGCTGCAGCAATCACAGCCTCTGTGAAGTGCTGGGATTATCAAGTACTGTGAACTCCTGCCATTTAGCCAGAGAGTATCTTTGTGAGTACATAGTTTTCTAGCTAAGTTCAGCAGTGAGGTCTTGTTAGTAAGCGTAAGTGAAGTCTTGCAGCTCTTGATCTCAGTGCTCTAAAGAGCAGAGGTGAAATGCTCTCTGGTCAGGGAGGTCCTGATGCTTTAGAAAGAGATGTCCTGTGTGGCATGGCTCAAGGATCTTTGTGGAAACCATCTCTTCTCCTTTCTGAAGGCAATCTGAAGAGAAGGTGCTGATTCCTGGGGTGTGGGTGGTACCACACTTGAAGTAGTGAGAAGAAAAAGGAGGTGCTTCTTATTTTGCTGTGGTCTCTAGGCATGATCAGGAGCCTTGCCTTAGCATCTCCACAGCCAAAAACTCTGAGAGGAGCTGTGTATTGCAAGAAAGAGGAAAAGCTAAGCTATAGTTTAATATTCATAGTATGGCAGCACCCAGGAGCCTGAGCCGGCCTCGGGACTCCCTTGTGCTAACCTTCATTCAAATACTTCTTTTCCTTTATCCTATTTACCTGTTAATAGGGCTTCTCTCTGCTTTTTAGCTTCTTACAATTTTGTTTCTTTTTTTTCTTTCTTTCTCAGGGGTTTGTCACCTCTTTCTTTGTCTTGTTTCTAAAAATCAGTAGAGAAGGCAGAAAAAGTATTTAATTTAATGGACTTCCTAGATTTCATTTAGTGACTAAGTTACAAAGAAACCCCACTGCTAGGGAAAATTTCCTTTGAGATCTTCCTTTCTCGTAATAGCAACAGTTTGAACAGGCAGTATTATTTTGTTTCTTATTAAAGGCATTTTCTGAATAAACAATTCTAGTTGGAATTTTTTAAATTGACGCCCTTATGACTTTGGAAGTACTGGTTGCAAAAAGTTACTCTCTAATCTAATAAATAACTTAGTACCCTGTTTCGCAAACAGATCTTCATTCTGACCTTTTAAGTCAGCTCTCTCCACAGATAGGTGAGGGGTGCTTCATGGCAGGTATAAATTGCACCACATCTGAATGAGGAACTGGGGCAGACAGAGAGAAATGGGCAAGAAAAGAAGAGAGGGCTGGGACGTCCAAGGAGAAGTGACTTCCAAGCTTCCACCCCACAGTGCAGAAGTGCAGACTGAGAAAAACAGGAGTGCAATAGAACACATCAGCTCCCCTGTGCTGTAGTTCAATTATAGGTATAAACTGACAAGTCTTTAGGAATGAAACCTTTTTATGCCAAGTACTGTTGAAGAAACAGCTGACAGTTTGTGATGTCCACTAGACAGCCGTGGCTGGGGAGCTGCAGGTCCCTGCTTTCACCCAAGTGAGAGGGAGGTACAACCATAGTGCCTCCTTCCCGACCTGGCCCCTCCTGCCCAGGGGTCAGAGTTTGTTGCCATTTCATTAGTTCAGCAGACGGGGTGAGCAGCAGATCTGTATGGCAGGAGTCCAGCAAGGACTCAGGCTCTGCAAGAAGGAACCCACCGAGTGCTGGAGGGCTGGGGGAGCCCTTGGGATATGCCAAGGTCAGGAAAGCTTCCCAGCTGCATCCTCCTCCCCTGCATCTCATCCTGTCCCCCTTTCCCTCTGTGCAAAAAACCCACTTGCCTGTGCCCCCTTCCATCCAGACCACCAGTGTTTTAGGCCCAGGCTGTCTCAGAGCCTGTTTCCAGGCATAAATGACTAATGACAGCACAAGGGGGGTGGGGCAGGATCTGGGTTGCAAAATCTGAAGTAAAGTTCTGAGATAAGGGAAGTTGTGGTCATTGAGCAAACAAACCTTTGATGAGTAAGAAAAGTTCTGGGGAGAACAAATGAATTAATAAATAAACAGATAAAGTGCCTGTGTGAAGTTTTAAAAAACAAATCAGCTCTTCCATAAAAACAGGAAGCCTTTAAAATATCAGGAGAGAGGGGCATTTATTTTCTGCATGCAGAAAACTAGAGCCTTGCCGAGATTGAGAGATCGGTGGTTTGAGTCTGGGTACTTTCATTTCCACTCACGGTGCAGTCGAGTGTAGGAGGAGGTTTCTGCTCTGACAAGACTTGGAGGGAGATGGTCTAAGCTTGTAGGTTGAGTAAGTCCCTGTAGACAAGGGCATAGCTGCACGTGCGTCAAGTTGCAGCCAGAATCAAGCCTCAGTGCCACCTAGACCATTCCAATTTCCCTTCTTGCTTCTTATTTTTTCTTTTTCCTTTTTTTTTTTTTTTTTTTTTAACCAAGATAGTTTTAAATAGCGTGACTGTTTATAAACAGTTCTGACTGAGCAGTCTGAAGGAGTATGAAAAACGAGAGGTATTCACGTGCATTTACTTTTGCATTTCACTGGTCTGTTTCTAGTTCAGGTTCAACATAATTTCCCAGTTTTTCATTCATCCAGTACAAGAGTCCTTGCATTAAGATATTTCAAGTATCTTATTGATAAAGATATGCTATAGACAAACTGATAAATAATTTTTTACTTGATATGACATATTTCTTTGCGTATTTATTCATAAGAAGAACAAATAAAACTTAAATTGTAGTGTGTAATGCATTAAGACACCCCAAATAATCTCTTTAACAACATTCACAAGTGTTTCCCTGTGAAGAAAAGTTTATGAAACATGTTTAAATATTTATGGAATGTTAAAAATGAGGCATTAATTGGCAAACAACTTAATTAAAATGCTTTCTCGAGTAATTAGGAGCAAATACTTTCCTATCTGTTTTGCATGCCATTTGTCTTGTTCTCTGTTTAATAAAGCCTGCCTGTCAGTCAAACTTTGCTGCAGGTAATTTTTTAGCTCTGTGGGGAAAATCTTCAAAAATTACATCTGAATTTAAAATATTTTAATTATCATTTTTGTCTAACAAATTCCTCTTTTTACTTCATCTTCTATATGTCCCAGTAAAGCAGCATCCTGGGAATTTAGGGCCTGAAGATGAAATTCTGCATCAAGGCATTACAGAGTTTCCAAAAACGCTCTCCTGAGAACAAACTGAATCAATCTAGAATCAACAAACAGTGCAGTTAATTAATGAGTACACCATAAGGGAGCTTTTTTAAACAATGTTGACTGCTGCTGCCTCAGGACCAATAGCACCAGAAGTTATTGCTGGTTTCAAAGAAGTGATTCTTAGGGTTCCCCCCAGGCACCTTTTGCTTACATTAGCTATTTACTACAACTTTTCCTCTTATTTGCACCCTAGGGAAAGTATACTTATTTGCTAAATTACTTTTTAAGTGATGCTTCTTCATGCCAGTAGCCTGAGGTATATGAGGGAAGATGCTACAGCGTAAATAATAGGAGAAACGGAGCTGCTTTACAGCAAAGTGTGAGGAAAACCTTTGAGCTGGACACAGCCCAAGCAGGTCTTCCAAGCCAAGCTGAACCTGGAGAGCTGGGGACTGACCATGCTCCCAACTGGCTGAATGCCACCTCTGGACATGAACCCACGGAAGTGTGGGGTTCCCTGGAGGGAGCAGCCCTGCAGATCATTTTGGAGAATCAGCACAGAATATTTGAGACAAAAGAAAAAACAAACCAAAAAGCAACAGATTTCCAGTCGCTATGAACCAGGGAAGCCGAATTGGTCTTAGGAGAGTGAGGCAAGTTTGCACCAGGTGGGATCCCGGCTAACAGGCTGTCTGCAACAATAATCAAATTTAGATTGATATTCCAACTACAGCTTTCCATGTAAAAAAATTCCAACAAAATAATATGACAAATGTGACGGCATTTTTCGAAGGTCTCAGTGCTATACGATGGCAATGCAGTGATTATTTTTCTTCTGTAACTCTTGGAACTGCCCTTTCAGTCCACTCTGTGTTGGGGAGAAAAAAATAATCCAAAGTAGGAGGCTGTGTTTACCAAACACACTTCAGAAGATAAGCCAACTAGGCCATCATGTTCTTGCAAAGTGATGTTTTCTTATTACAGCTATGTGATAAGAGCTTAGAATTATTGTTAAGTAGAGTCAAACTATCACTGGCCTAGTGTAGAGTTCTATTTGCCTGTAACAAATTCAGATGTTGGATGAATTGCCAAAATTCCTTAGTAACGATTCCAGCTGGCAATTGTTCTTACCCCAGCCATGCTATCTCTTCTAACTGTAACTGCATTTTTCATTCACCCAGTTTAAAATGGTCCATGAAATGAAAATATAGAAGTATTAATCCAAACCTGAGTGGCAGCATCATGTATCAATAAATTCAAGAGATTGTACAAGCATTAGAGTTAGCAATAATCAGTTGTTGTTATTGATTGGATCTTGCTTGAAAGTATTTCCAGTCTACACATCCTTTTAATAACATTTACTTACAAATTACTACTAGCATAAATATTTCAGTGGGGACTCACTGCTATAATGTGATCCCTAAAATTAGGAATTATTAATGATCAGCATGATGGGATGGAGAGTAAATACACCTTTTGTGTTCCTGCTACAGCATTCTAGACAGATTGCTGTAGGACCAAGGTGAATGTGATCAGCTGCAGGATTGGGGCAAAGCTGGAGAAATCTTCATGTTTCTGGAGGGCTTTCTCTGCAAGGGTTTCAGGCAGATCAGAAAAGAAATGGTGTTGCAAAATGCAGCCTTCACTCCTAGAGAAGACTGTGAAAGCTGCTACCAGGAGGGCAAGTGCTATCTAAATCCAGGAAGTTAAACTCTGTCATTTAATTCTCTTATGTTTATGTCTGGTTTTGTTAATTTACTGTAAATTCAAAGGGACTTTTCAGTACTGGCACCGTGACAGGGTTTGACCCGGGCAACAACCAACTGCTGGGAGGAAAAGACCTCTTGCCACCGAGGATGGAGCACATGGAGAGTGAGCCTTGTGAAGCTGGCAGCTAAGCATGAGGATGCTGTTTCGTTGGAGCTCCCCCTGGCATTGCCACTATTTATTTAATTTTGGAGATCCAGTTTCACCAAGTGAATGCTACTGTGTGCTGTATACCAGGGCAGCTTCACCCAGGGGCTGTGATCAGAGGTAGGGTATGAAGTGGCCCCAGGCTCTACTCTCAACATGTCAGTGCTGAGGCGGGTTTGGTTGTGGTGTAAGGTTCACAGAAGTTGCTGTTTTCTTAATGCTCTTTTCGTGTTGGTTTTGTTTATTTCAGACTGCTGTGACTTTGTTCTTGACATCAGGAAGCAACTTCTAATTGTGTTCTTGATGCTAATAAATTATATCCAATTAAAAGCATAAAGCAAAAGCCATAGATTGCGTAAGTATATGGGGGGAGGGAATAAAAGTGGGCAGTGAGGGAGAAAGCTTAAGTACTTCCAGTAAAAACAAACAGGAAAACCTCACCAGATGTGGACTGTTGCTAGTGATGGTTCTGATTTCAGCCAGTTCTTGGAGCACTTTTATGAATCAGCTTGTACATGCTGGTTTAAATTTCCCAGTAATAAATATTGCTTCTGCCCCCAAGCTTCAAATATAAAGTTCATTATGCTTAAAGGACATGGCTTTGGATTAGGAGTGTTCATACCAAGTCTTTTCCTAAGCAACATTTTTTGTATCAGATAGAAACAAAAGCAATTCACACTTGGCATTGATACTTTGAAGAATACCTCAGGAAAGAAATAAATGGATCAACTTTATGGACACAGGATATGGTTCTCTTTGTTCCTTGATATATAGTTAAAATCTGTCTTATAGGTATGTATCATATCATTTTACACAAAAGTTGGAGAAGTTATTTTCCTGCATCTCTGATGAAATACTCCACAAACACGAACCACTGAAATCCAAGGACAGAATTTCTGCTTTGCAAAAATTATTGTCACTGTCTGCTTTTGGTTTTGTTGTTACTGTAGCAGGTAAATTACAGCATTGGCTGAGTATCCTGATGATCAAAACCCAGGACTGAGCTATAACATGATGGATCTTATTTCTGCAGATGATGTAATTGTAATTTAGTAAAAAATAGGTCTCCAGATCATGGGTATACTTTCATACAAGTGGGTGTAGGCAGTGCAAACCTGACATGGTGAATCAAGATGGTGTGAATCAGGAATGTTCTACTATGATGAGTACTGACACTACACATACAGTTTTTAGATGTGCCAGACGAGCAGTAGTACAAGGCACTGGGCTGAGTTCTCCAATATGGATGCAAAGGAGTCCATATTCAATTATCAAATCACTCAAATGTCCTAATATGTGAAGAAGACTGCTGACAACCTGCTTTGTGTCTGTTGACAACCTGCTGTCCTGTTTAGTCTGTTCATAAGTCAGCAATCCCACTTAAAAGTATCCAGGCTTCTACAATGAACTTGATCTACTCACGTTGCCAAATCCTGCCTTTTCTCCCACTGTAGGATCCTGTCACCTCCTTTACAATGGCTATAACAGGTTTACTCATCCCCAGTTCCATGAGACATGCTTCTGTACTTCTGCCCAGCTGTGTCATTTGTCCTGTGCTAGTTGTAACACCTTGGAAGAGTGTTTCTTTTATGTGCAATTTGGCCAGCTGATTCAAGTTGCATTGTAGTCGATCTAGTTCTCAAAATTACTTCTCAGTTTACAGGAATGTTTTCATCCCTCATGACCTTGCCAGGAAACTGCCTCTCTTCTATCAGTAGACCTTGATTGCAGCACCCACTCCAGAAATCAAGTGCCTGCTCTTCCCTGACCACAGTTACTGTTTCTGATGTGCAGGATTCATCTAATGTTTCTTTGAAGGGTTTTGCCTTAGGTACTATTATTACCTGCATACCTACAAGGAGTATATGTGAGGTTTCTGGATGTACTTCAGCATGGATACTTGTTAGGGCCAGATTGTAGCTGTCTCTGGACTGCTCTATCTCTGAAACGCTCTGAAACACTCTGAAAATACTAAGCTCTTCATATCCTTATAGGAAAGACTTCAGGCAGAAAAGAGAAAAGCCTGGATTCCTGACTCTGCAGGTCATAGAGAAAAAAGTCCCATGTCAGATCCTGCATGGATTGACAGTGTTTCACAAATTTTTGATCTGGTTTTTGACTTAACCCAAAATCTGTGTCCATAAAAATACGTGGACAGAATTAAATCTGTATTATGACTAATTTGACAAACCATTGTGGATCCACACTTCACCTGGATCAAGCTTGTATTAGCAGTTGATTCTGTCATGAAGAAGGCTGGTATGTTTATGGTGAAGTATAGAAAAAACATTTTCACTTTTTCTAATTTCAATCTGTTTGAATTAATGCAAGATGATGACTAGTTTAAGCTGTTAGCTGAACTAACATATTTTAATTACCAATGTAAGTGAATATGAATATTGAAAAACAAGTAGTCTCCAACTAGACCCTAGGAAATTCCTGAAAAACCTGAGCTACTAAGCATCATGACATTTCTGGAACATTTATCATCATTGCCTGGATTCTAGAAGAAGGGTTTACAAAGCTGGATCAGTTGGGTATAATGTAGCAAGAGTTTGGGACTGTTAACTTCCATGTAGTCTTTTGCTATAATCACTCAGCAAAAAGAGTTTGGATGGTGCTCTTGCTGCTTAACTAAACCATTTCCTTCTTCTTTTTTCCCTACTTCCTTTTTTTTTTTTTTTTTTTTTTTTTTTAAATAACCTTGTACAACATCAAAATACTTAAGTATTGTAGCTGCAAGAGTTTGTAATGCTGTCTGCAAGTCAAACTGTTTCAAAGTAGCCCTGAGGGGAAGGAAAATAAATATTCCCTTAACCTTCATTCTAATTATATCAGTCATTAAAATAAAAGGAACAAAGAACAGTGTTTATTAAAATTCCCTTCTGTTGATACCTTCTCTTTATAGCATGGTTCATACTGACAGATGTTTAGTGGAAACATCTTTGTGGAAAGAAGGAAGAGAAAGCTTATGAATTGAGATCAGTTAACCAAATATTTTAAAATATTCAGATACTCCTTCCATTCTTTTATACTATCTGTAGCCAGAGGAGCTATTTTAAGAATGCACTTCCATTACAGTTATCTCTGTGATTATCCAACTCTGCAGTCCACTTCAATGTACAAACCTGATGAAATGACAGTGTTTGATAGCTGCTGCCTGAGATCCAGCACTGCCATTGTATGCTCTTCAGATGAGCAAACAGGAAGAACAGAAATGGCTGTTTCACACTGGAGAATTCATTTCCCTTGGCTCTGAGAGCTCTTCATTCTGTAATAATAAATTAATTAGGTTAATTTTGAGAATTATTAGTACAACTGCCACTTACTTCAAACAACAAAGCCATCTACTTTTATAGGGCCATCAGAGAGGTGCAGACCTTTGCTCTAGACCATTTACCTTTTTGTAGGTCTTTTATTCTTTCCCATACTGCAAGTTTCAGAATAGGCTTTAAAGCAAGTGTAACTATCCTGAGTTTGTGAATGAGGTGACTATTGCATTGGGTTCAAAATACTCGCACTGTGCTTTGGAAAGCTTGATTTCAGGCTGTCTGGTGATCCATAGGGACTACCAGAATAACCTGAAGACTCTGCTTTTTAGCCAAAATTCACACCTGAGTGGATACTTCTCTGTAAATTAAGTGGCTTTTCATGATGATAACTAGAACAGGCTGTTGGTCTCAATGCCTTAAGAAGTTAGATTTGGAACCCTTTATTGGATTCAGTTATCATTTTTTCCTTTCTAAATGGTAGCTTTGTTATAATTAAGAGTCTAAAAATCTTAAGAAGTTCAGCATTTATTCTAGAGGTGATTTTTGCTTGCTTGCACTTTTGCTTTCATAATTTACAGAAATGAAAATTCATTGTCATGCAGCTTTAGAAAACTACTCAAATATTTTTAAGCAGTATATACATCTGGAAAAATTAAAGTTTTCTATATGCTACTAGATATATATAGAGAGACACAGTAAGATTTCATCTTTCTTTCTTGGTGTTGACGCCACAAGGCCTCCAGCTGGCTTACATGATGATGCTGATAGAAGTGAAACGAAGCAGTCAGAGCAATCAGCATGGAACTAAGGGGCTCTAGCTTTCAGAGAGGTGCTGCATTGCACATCTCTACTGTGTAACACCTGTCTACTTTTATAGGGAAATACATGTTGCTCTTGCTGAACATGATGATGATAGTATATGCTATTGATGTCGTCCTCCTATGCTGGGGAATTCAAGCACATTAACCAGGCTACAGAGGCTTGCGTGAAATTCAGGTCACACCTGACACAAGAAAGACAAAGGAAATGACTTCTGGGAACCTCCATATCCCGGCAGTAAAAGAGAGCAAGAACAAGCTCTCTAAGTTGAGCTGCTGAAACTCCATGGCATACAAGTGTCAGCTGGTGCCTTGAACTCTGTCATGTTCTGTGGCTGTGAGCATGAAGACCATTCAGAGTGAAAAGAGCACAGCAAGAGCACCAAGGGTAGGGCTGATGGTATGGAGACAAACTGCTCAGGGAGCAGGTGAGAAGCAATGGGGGCCAGGCACCTTAACCCCACTTCAAGCCTGTCTATTGCTCCAGCAGCAGAAGGCAGCTGCAACTGGGCTGGATCCCCAGGCAGGTCAGAGCTGCTGCCGTGACATGTAGATCCCTTATCACTGGAGTATTGGCTGAAACTGCCAAAGCATTTCTGCTACATTTTAAAATTCTTCTTTATTCAACAAACAGTTTAAATTCTTTTTATACTGTGCCTATGATATCAAAATAGGTAAGGAGTGGGCTGCTAAAACAGCAGAAATTCTCAATCCTCCATGAGTAATGCCACCAGGAAAATCTACTGATTCACAGCAGGCTATTCCATGTCCTGCTGGATCCTGTGTCTTTTGCCTCTAAAATCTGTCCCTTGTCTTTCACTGTAAAAGGAAAAACAGAGCAAAGATTTTTATTTTACTGAAGTGCACAATTATTATATAATGTATGGAACCTCACAAATATCCTTCCAATATAATCCATTAAAAGTGCTCCAAGTTTCCAAAAGTCAAAGTCTGACTGAGTGGAAGAAGGGAGAAGCCTTACAGAAGAATCCACAACTCAAGAAAAGGTGTCATGAAGACAAAATGGTTGAGTTTATCGATGTGCATAACTTGCCTTCAGAAAGGAATTTCCACAGAATCATAGGATCACAGCTAAAGGATTTTAATTTTAAACAAGTGAGTCTTAGATTCTCTTAGCATTGCTGCAGACACCAATATACTCAGCTCTAGCTGAGGCAGAATAAATAGTGTTGCTCTGCACATAGCAATATGGGCTATAGAGTGACTTGTCCTTTCCAGATGAGGGGCCTAATTCCTCAAAGGTAGATTTCCATAGAGTTCTGGAAGATAGTTCCTTATTGATAGAAATCTGATGGCATCCTAAAAAAAGAGATATGGATATTTAGAAGCCCTACACAAGTATTCCCCCCCCCCCCGAAGCTGTCATTCAAAGAAGGTTTTCAGTGGGGTATTTTATGTGAAACTAAATACATAAGGGTTGCAAAGCAGTGGTTTAGATTCTGTTCTGTGATACTATGAACGCATTTAAATTAAGGATAAATCCTTTCTACTTACATGCCTATGATGAAAGCCAACTTGCGGGGGTTGCCTATTGCTAGATCTTATGGGAGCAACATGCAGTGTCATGCATACTTTGGTTTTATTTCTGAAAGATCACAGACACTATCTGCTTCATTCTGCTTGGTGCCTTATGCAAAATAACACTTCAGCTTTTAAAAATCAACAGCAAAACTCAAATAAGCCAGCATTACATGCATTTTGGAAAATATGGCCTAATTTAAAATGTGAATATAGAGGTAAGAGGACCAGTTGCATTCAGTAATTGCCAGCAGTCAATGTTATTGCATGCAGAAAATTGACTAGTACACCCAATGTAAATTATTGATGCACTCATCTTGACTTATTCTGACTTTGATGAATAGAAAATGTGACACTATTGTAATATGCATATTGTATTAATAACATAACTAATCAAAGATAATTTTTTAACAAACTATGACATAAGGCCTTAAATTATTGATGGAGAACAGTTTAGAGATGGTTAGAGCATTAGTTGAATGTGTTCATTTCACTGACCATTTGGTCTGGTCCCATCTGCCACAAGTTAGCTTCCTCATCTCTCTAATACCCATTCAGGTGCAGTTGGAGCAGCTGGGATATTAGTTCTCTATGGAGAAATAAGATATCACCATGACTTGCCAATGCTCCCTGCAGTTCCATGCTCCCCAGCAGCCTCTTCAACAATAGGACAAGGCCCTTCTCAGTTCCAGGTCTAATAATTTAATCTCATAAAACAATGTAACTTAGTCCCTTGGAGAGCCTTACCTTATTAATAAAAAATGCAGGCATACAATTTATATTGTTACAGTGACATTCCTCATATTGTTTTTTTTTTCATTCTGTCAAAATCTTCTGGAATAACCTTAATAAATAGAGACTTATTCAATAAAATAATGTGGCACTTTGAGCAAGTTGGCCTAGGATTATAGAATGAAAATGAAGAAAAGGTGGGGGCACGGGTGTGAGGAGTGTGAGAGATGGGGGTCTTGCTGCATTAAAGGAGATCTGTTTCTTCACTTCTTTAGCTTGGTGATGCTGGGAAAGAAAAAAAAATAAAAATAGTATGGACTGCAAAAGCAGAAGTTTTGATCACTTTTGATCCATCTTTGCAGTAAAATGATGTAATTGCTGAAGGACTCTTAATACCAGCAGCATCATGTAGCAATCTGTTGGACAGTGAACCAGGACAATGCACAGTGGTGATCAAAACACTAAAATGAGTGGCTTCCCATGACTTTTTTTTTTTTTTTTTAAGTTTTGTGGTACAAATTTGCCATCTGTAGCATGCAGTGTTTTCAGGCTGTGTCCATGTTCACAGATGTTTTAAGTTACAAGTTGTTCTTTGTTGTTAACCCAGAAATAGCATCTCAAGAAGAACGTAGAGAACAAGAAAATGGCTGAAAACTTTAAAAAAATAATATATCTATATATTACCTGATGGCAGGCACCTGCTGGAAGAAAATACTCCTCATTGCCCACCTTCACTGGGGGTGGTGGAAAATGATGCTTTTTAGCAGAATTCTTAGTAAACCTTTCAGAACACCCCCACTGCCCTGCTGATTTTCTGCTCTATGCTGACTGAAAATGCCTACATTTTCTGAGACCAGTTTTTAGACTAGGCAAGTCTTCTTTATGCTAGAAGACTTCCCATACTCCAACATGATCCTCTAGACCTGACCAGCTTGCCCATCTAAGCAGGGCTCTGTACGCTTCACTGGGTCTCTCTGCCTTAGTTAATACAGAGCGTGCTAAACGGGTTTCAGTAATTACCAGCAGCGACCAAGGCATGAGTCAGAGAATGAAGTCAGCCTCTGAATGAACAGAGATATGTCAAGGCACTCTTTGATTAATGCTGCCAAAAAATGTCCTCACTTTTGAATTCCCACAGTCAGTGAATGTCTGATTTCACTTGTTCTTCTGTTAGGTAGGCTGCAATCACTGCTCCCACCAAAACAGAATGAGACAAGTCTGAAAAAGCAGAGGGATTTCAGGAAGTATTCATATAGTGAGCCACTCTTTACTGTAAAATAACATTGACCTAGGAGTCAGTGCTGAAAAAGGATCTGGATTTTCCATGTGGCTCCAGAGGATCAAGGCAGTGTTTCTGTCTCCATCCTCAGCTTGCTTGCCTCCTCACTCTATAAAACAAGCTGGGAAGGACTTCACCAGAGCTAGGTTTTCTGTCCTAGTCACCAGTGAGAGGTTATTATGGGCAACTGAGAAATATCACATCCCCACTCCGTGTAATTTGTCTTATGTGACTATGTGATGAAGTTTCCAGCTTTCAAGATACGGTGGCACATGCTGAGGATGTCTGTGGTTCTTCAGCTCAGTCATTCACTGGGGGAAATCTTGGGAACTTCCAAGACCCTGAGCTGGACTATTTCCCTTTTACTGATGAAAACATAACATTTGGCTTTCACATCCTTTCCAGACATGACTAACTCTCAGGATTTAAGAAAGCACTTCTGAACTGTTTTCTCCAAAGTATATCAGATGCATAAAATGAGATAAGCTTTATTTTCTTTTTTTTTTTTTTTCTTTTTACATGATACAAGGAGACGGAGTCCTGTGAGGCAGCAGAACCATCAAATTTTGGCTCAATGCACTGCTCAAATCCCACAGGTGGAACATGGCTGCAATATCAGTACATTATTTTAGGAAACATGGTAGAAAGTACAGAAGGGACAAAAAAGTGTTTTCCTACTGCTGCTGGCAAAAGGAGTACTTATTTAGGTATACTAACTGCTAGAGAGCATATGATCTTCAACTGTTCCTTCCAGAAAAACTAAAAACTGTCAAGTAGCATTGTGCCTTCTTCCTGGATTTCATGTAAACAGCTGGCTAAACTGTAGTGCTCCCTCACCCTGCTGCTGTTTAGTCACCAGCTTGTTTGGTTTTTTTGACCTTCTATTTAAACCTTGTTTATATGTTATTAGTTTAGGTGGAGGAAGACATTCTGCAAGGTTTTCAAATTAAGCACAAAAATTGTGTGGTGGATTTGTCAAAATGCACTTTGAACAAGGACTGAGTGTAAATCTTGGTGTAAGGTATTAAATCCCTGTGAAAAAGCTGTAAAATAAACTGGTTAGTTGTGGTTGTTTCAACTCTGTATTGTATTATTAAGTTGCTTGTTCCCATGTCAGAGGAAACAGCATCTTGACTACCTATCTGCATGGTTAAATCCTCACTGTAATGCAGATTAGTCAGCAGCTGGGGCTAGGTGTGTGCTCCTGCTCTTGTTCACAATGCCATCTTCAAACAAGGAAAGACCAAAAAAATTCTTGTTTACTGATGCTTCTTTAGTCTTCTTCATTCATTGGTGCCTAACTGCAGTATTTACAGAGTAGTTTTCTAATCGAAACTAAAATGTTGTGCAGACTAGTTCTTGCAAAAGAAAGCTGAGGTTAGTTTTAAAGAGAACTTGTTTAGATACTGTGATTTCTCCAAGCAAGGAAACCAGTTTTTATTGCTCCAGGCTTAGGCAATTGAGAGAACATTACACAAGTGTTCAGGCTGCCTCTTGGTATGATGACACAGTTTCTCTGTTGCTGATTTTCTCTGTATGTTATGGTTGTGAAAATACGAATCAGAACTCAATTCCTATTTTATATTATAGGAGAAAGGCATGGTGCTGTCTCTCTTTGGAGGTGGCTTGGAAAGCTTTGCATAGAGGACATAAGGCAGAGGTTTAGGTTGTACCAAGCAACATCTCAGAGACTGCAGTGTCACAGGCCATCACAACATAAAAAAAACGGTGTAGTTTAGGCAATGTCTAACCTATGTAGAGCATACAATGCAGTGCTAAAGATAACCCAAGGTGGGATTTATTTACCCATACAGTCTATCCAGACTAAAGCACCAGAACCTAACTAAAGATATTGGACAAAGTGCTCTGCCTTGTCAGGATGGGCAATTTGTGCTGTCCAGATTTCACTAGAGGCCTCAACTGCCCTTCCCACTCACACAGCAGTGAGAAAATGATCCTGGCCAGTAGCATCCTATTGCCTAAGGATGATGCATTAAAAAGATAAAACTAAAAATCCACTGTAGATTCATATGCAGATTTCTGAGCCTCTCTAATGTGCTTCCTGGAGGGACTTGGGTTTCATTGGCTATGGCTATGTTATAATGAGTCTGCTCTTAAGCCCAGAGCATATGGACACAAGCCCAGGCTGTAGCATGGACATTCAATGAGCTCCAGTGCTTGTAGAGAGAAAGCCTGATCATACCTTCCCCCTCAGAGGGAAGCCATGTCCCTCCTGCTTGCAGCATGAAGCAGCTTTGTGCATTTGTCCCAGACACCAGCCTGCTGCACACAATGCCTCACAGCCATTGCACCTTGCTGAATTCAGGCAGCAAAGTCAGACTGGGCTCATTGCAAGAACCAATACTGCATGTAGCAAGGACTGAAGGGGTGAAACAGGCAGCTCAGCACAGCCACAGGGAGGGGGAAGGGTGCTGTGCCTTTGGTGGTGCTTTGATCTGTGCCCTGATGAGCAACTTGGTCCCTTCTTGTGGCTCCAGCAGGGATGCAGCAACTCACACTGAGGGTATGATCACTTGGTGCTGGCTGGACATACAAGCTAGATTTTTAGTAACAGGGCAAAAAATGCCCTGTTTCTTCTTTTAAAATTGATAAATATAGTGCTTTCCCCTGCTAAAAAGCATGCAATTATGTCACATACTACTTCAAAAGAGTTTGAAAATATGACAGCACTACCTGTTTTATTTGGTCACCAGAGGTGCAAACTTAAAAGGAAGCCAAGATACTTTTGTGTCTTTTGCTCAGTTTACTCATGTAGCAAGGTGATACTTAGCTATGGAATATTTGTCTGAAGAATGGTTTCTTTTGCACTGCATCATGAAATATACATGAATAAGATTATATCTACACTTACTGCAAGTAATGTCGAATTATGAATTTGTTTTAGTGAAATTTAACTCCTCCCAAGATTACCCCAGAACTATATAGTGATTTGAAGTGCTAATGCTTGCACTGGGAGCTTTACATTAGCAAATAATTCTGGGAAAATAAATGTATCCATTTGTCTGCCTTGCAGGGATATTCCTGAGGAGACAGCTGCACACTGCTTTGCTTCATTGTGTTGTTTTGTTTTTACCAGCTTGGCTTTGTTTTCAGCTGTGCTGCAGGACAGAGAGGCTCTGTTTCAGTGGTTAAAATGTTCATTTTTAGTAAAAAAAATAAATGTGTCAACTCCACCATGGAAGTTGTAAGGCTACACAGTGCAGTTCTATTTACAGTAAGATGGACTAGAAAAGCACACCACTGAGAGTGTTGGTCTTCTTCACAATTTCACTTCAGAGTTGCACCCCTAAAAGCACCCTGTAAGACCAAGGCGGGTTTTTTTTTTGTGTTTCTGAAAGTACTAAAAATCCACTTCAACGTTTAAGTTTCCCAGAAATAATAAACACCAGGGACCAATGTGCATCGTGTGGATATCAAATCTTCAGAGCCAACTGAAATTAATTGCTCAACTAAATTCCACACTAAAATATAAACAAGGAAATCAACATTCAAAATAAACAAATAAAGACACTGGGAAGTCTTAAACAGATTATTATATTAATTCAGCAGATACATTATGTATCCCGTGTAAGGACCAAGCTTCAGACTTTAGTGAAGAAACCAGCAGAAAAACATCAGAAGTATCTTAGATGAAGCAGAAATATGAGTTTTTCTAGCTGAGATCATGTCTTTTGAGTTCATCCTGTTTGGGTGTTATCCTCAAGAATGCCTCCTTTAGGAAAAGTTTCACTGACAAATCACATGAGACAAATAAAGAAAGCAACAGCTGTAAGCAGCTGAGAATGTTGTATCTGACTTTCCTTAGGTATCAGCTAAGGTGACTGAAATGCTTCGGTTCACAAAAAGGAGTTTAAAAATAAATGCTATTTTCAAGTAATTGTTTGACCAGCTCCAGGTGAGGACAGACCTTGGGAAAAGGTTCCATAGCTGCAAACACATGTATAACTGCTACACATATTATCTCCTGACTGCCAAGTAATATATCTTTCTCTCTTGTACCAATCTTCAGAAATGGGGATAAAACCCACAAACCTTTATTTTTTCTCTTGGAAATTGGAGACAGCCCCTATTTTTACTTCCTTTGCTTCACATGAGGGTGGACCCATATCATGTTACATTTTCTTTAAAGGATATCTAGGTTAGCAGATGCCTCACTTAATTTTTATTTCAATTTCTAATCTGTTTTGAAGACAGATAGAGACATACTAAACCCCTCCTAAAAGCACTCTTTCAGCTCCCCAGATGGGAAAAGAAAGACATTTCTGGATAGTTAGTTTAGATTTAGGCACCTAACTTTTAAGTGGCTTAGTTTAAATGAGATCAATACCATCCTCAGTGAAGCTGTTCTGTCAATTGCAGATAAAGAAATGTTCTGTCTAAAATCTCCAGTGGGGAGATAAAGTGGGGTTTGGAATATATAGGTTTCTTTCCTGTTTTTTCTGCTCACCAAAATAACGTACCTGTCACTCTGCAAATACCTTGTTTTATATATATATTTATATATATATATATGTATGTATGCCACTTTGTGTCTAACTGGCATTACTGCTAGTAGATGTACATGGGTATGGAGAGTACCCCAGTTTCAAGTACCTGAATTATTTTTACTTTGCATGGAAATATGATTAGTCATAATGAGAATTCAGGATTCAATGAAGGTGAGGTAGCTTAATGGTGAGAATTTAGTGCATTTTTACAATCTGATTATCTTAAAATATCTCAACTTATAGCTTTTTCAAGCAGACATAATGGACCTTATTCAATAAGTTTGCTTAATCAGGTGTTACCTGTGGAGAAATAGGACTATTCTTCTAAAAATAAAAGATCATGCTTCCATGTGTTACTACTGGGCTTCTTCTTCCTATGAAAGGAATTTCTGATATAGCCCTGAAATTCTTTAATTAATGTCTTTATTTCACTGAAATCAAAATAGCCTGTAGAACTGGCTCCCCTGTGTTTAGGTTTTCATATATATCTTATAATAGTAACTCGGAGATACTCCAGCTTCCATAACATTATTTGGCAAAAAAATATAATAACAAACAAAATGTGGCTTTGTAGGAACCAGGAAAGCCACAGTCTTCAGGGCTGAGGGGCTGAAGAATGGACCTCCTAAGCCTGGCTTTGTCACTAATTCATCATGTTACTTCAAACAGCTTGTCACACCTCTGCCTCAGGGTCTTCCTCTGTAGAGTGGAGGCTGGCAGAAGAGCATCACCCCCATCTTTTAATTTCCTTCACTTGATGATCTGAGTTTTCCTTTGCCTCATGTACATATATTGAGAGCTCACTTGTATTGTTTCAAATGGTTGTCATCAAAACCAACAGTTTCTGGAGCAGGCATTTTGTGTGGTATTGGGGTACTGTTACGATATTGTTGGCCCGTTTGAAGTCTGCCATAGCTTGTGATTCTCCACACTAGTTCAGAGAAAGTAACTTTCTTATTTTCCCTGTGCCATACACACATACAGACACGTATATGTTCTTGAAAACCAGAGCTTTTAGTGATTGGCTCAGCCAGCACCATCCTTAACAAGCTTGTTTTAATCTATTACTTCAAATTAATTTTTTAAGACTAGAGCATTAGAGAGAATGTCTGCTGGGGCTACAGTTGGACAGACAAGTCTGAGGGCTAGACTGTGAAATAAAAACAGCACATAAGGGAACTGCCTAAAGGAAACATACGGATGTTTGAATAGCAGGCAAGAGGTGGGAGGCAACCAGTTGAAATAAACCTTGTTTTAAAAAAAAAAAAAAATCAAAACTGGGAAAAAGCTGCAGATCCTCTTCAATATTCCAAACTTAAACTGAGGCTTTATCATTTTTATCTTACCCTACAATTTATTCTTATTGCCGTGGTTGATTTTTGAGATGTACTGGTAAAAAAAAAAAACAACTGAAAATTGCAAGTGCTTTAGGGATTGTACCCAGGGGAAGTGGGGTGCAGAGTGCACTGTAGTTGCCTCTTCAGCACTCCTCTGTTTGATACATCTTGTATAGCACATGGCAGGGAATGTAATTTTGTGTACAGCTTTTTGCACCCATTAAACTTTGCAAGTTGAATTCTTGAGTTCCCAAACATTCCCAAAAGGGGATTAACTTTATTTGTAAGACAGAAAAGAATAACAAAGCAGGTGTGACAACCAGGAGATTGTCATAAACACTCTAAAATTGTATGTGCTGGTTCCCTTTCCTTTTTGCCTTTTCCTTTTGCTTTTGTTTTCCTTCTGATTTCTGGACCTTGATATCTCACTTTTTATTTAATTTCTACAAAATAAATTATTATTATTTACAAAAGAAAACTTGAGATTCTTCTGTGGCTGCAATATTTGGGGCTATAAGAAAACACTGTCTAATACCATGAGGCTTGTGCTATCACAAAGAAACAGCAAAGCAGCATCAAAAGTCTGTCCAGAACCTGCAGCACTGACTTTATTCAAACTGTGAGTCCCTTTGAGGAGCTCCCTCATATTAGTCAGGTGCAAGCAGAGCAGGTAGTGTGGGAGATTCCTCAACAAGGGCATTATAATAGAAATACTAGTTTAGGCCAAAGGAGATTATGCTGTTGCCTCAGCCGCAGCTGGTATTTGATGCCCATTCAAATTCCTTATGATTATTCTGTGGATATTTAATACCAGCAGCTTCAACAGCCTCACCTGGCTCCTGAAGCACCTATGAAAACCTAGTCTGAATCCTAACACAAATTCATGGACAAATAAGATCGGCCACACTAATGTGATTTCTGTATACATACTCCCAAAATCGTCTTTGACAGACTATGAGCTGTGACTTTTGGACAGATAAAAGGTTGTCAATACAACTTCAACCTTCATCTGGAAACTGGTGCCTGTAATATTATGCCTTACACTCCAGCTCCTTTCATTTCTCTGCTGGGCACATTGCCTGTAGTTCACCAGGATTTGGTTAGACACGAGATCTCCAACTTTTAAAATTATACCTACAACCTCATGCTAAACTTGTTTTTATCTCTAATAAATTTCCCATTAGTTTAGCTAATACACATCATGCATGTAATTCTTACCAGATCAAAAATATGCCCCTCCTAAACAACTCTCTTCAAGAGCAAATAGAGGCAGTTTGAACTTCGTAAAAAATTAAATATGAAATCAAACATCATTAAAATGACCATAAACTGGTAAGATTCTTATTTTAATGTGACAGAGAAATCCTTCTAGAAAAACAGAACTTGTGAAGCTGCATCCATCCTGCATCATGTAATTCTTTGCCAGAGAACCAGGGGAACTCCATACCAGCTCACAGGAGGCATGTGCATACGTGCATGTACGTAGAGTTGCTTTAAATGTATGTTATTCCCTCTCCCAAAGGTAAGGTGGGAATAAATTGAATAGTCGGCTGTCAGGTGAGTGATCTTCACGTTTAACTCCTTCTCTACAAAATGACTGAGTTTAAAGTAGGACCGAAATATCTTCTCCTGAAATGGTTTAAGAAAAACAGGGCTGAAAATTGCTACTATAACCATTTTTAAATTATGTTTAACAACATAATTGCTGCTAAACCTCTTCTTCCCCTCCACCCCCCAAAAAAGAAGTACATTTGAGGATACCAAATGTCATTGGAACACTGAGAAAAAATATTTCATGCTGCTCCATTGCTTGCATAGTATGGCTATAGCAAAACATACTAGTAAGTTGGAATCATATCATCCTGAGCATCTGCACTACTCCTCCTTGGAGAGTGCATACTAATCATCTCTCTTCATGGTCAGTAACCACATAAGGACAACACCAGACGATGCCAGTGGTTTTGGTCCTGTAGCATTTATATGCTTTCCTGCAAAGATAGTCATGCCAGATAATATTCGTCAACCTTGTCTTTGGTCTTCTCTCTTGATTGAGGCAGATGTTTATTTTCCATCTGCACTATATGTCAGCGCAACTGCAGCCTTCATCTGGCAAAGGGTGCCTGTAATATTATGAGGCCATCACATAAGCTGCTGGAAAGATTACTCTTGTGAATAAAATCAGTTTATGGCTAAAAACATTTATTCTTCATTTTGATAAGCCCTTAACAAATGAAAATTTGCTTCCTTACAGTTTTGCCAAGCTTAGGACCATGTTTATTTCTAGCTATATGGGTCACGAAGGATTCCCAGCTGCTAGATGGAGTCAGTTGTGCATTGCTGCACTCAACAACATCTGTTTCACAAAAACAGTATCCAGCTTTTAGCGCTCAAATGGAGGTTATACCATATGCCAGCAGACCACTTAGTTTTTACCTTGGGAACCAACTTTACACTAGTCAAGGTAGCAGATGAAGTACTGAGTATTTAAATGCTACTAGACTTCAGTCACATCTTCATGTGCTCTTGTCATTTCCAACTATATATAGTAAAATTAGTTCCAAGCATATACCGCAAGCTGTTCCTCTGTTTAATTATTAACTGGAAGAAAGTTTGTTTGCAAAACAGTTAAAATGTTTTCTGCGATAGACTCTGATGTTGAAAGTGGTGCCATAAGATGCTTCTGCAAATACAGAACCTTGTTAAAATGTCAAATAATATCAGCTATCAACAAAGGCAGATCAGGTTGAATACCCTTTAACTACTGAGCAGGATGTTAAAAAGCCACAATCCCATGGAACTCTTCAGAGCCTCACAAACCATTCAAAATGTCTGATGTGTTACACGACCAGGATGTTTTTGATCATGATTTATGCTGTTCTACCAACTGCCTTCTTTCCTCTCCTTTAGTTTTAATCACCTAATGGCTCTCTAGAAATGAAGTTTTTAAAATAGATATCTTTGACAGCAACAGATAAATTAGAATAAAGAAAATGCCTCTAGTAGGTGAATCATTCTCTAAGGACAATACCAAAGTATTTTGTGCCCTTACTGGTAGGAGGAGGACAGTTGTTGCTGGTAACATTGCATGGTGTTATATTGCACATAGTGATGTAGTAAAGCAGATTTGTCTGTTGATTATTCATTTTTATAAAAAATGTTTTGTTGCAAAATACATTCCTTTATGCCCAATAAGATGTTTTCAATAGCACAAGGATTATATTTGGTGTATACTTCAGAATAGCTACAAGATTCACATTATACTTGACTCTGCCAAATCATATCATTGAAAATATGGATTGTGCTGGTGAAGTGAATCAGTTAGGTTCTGTTAATACAGGCATATTTTACTTTTATGTAATACAATTGACTGCAGTGGAATTATTCTTCATTAAAATGATGCGAAAAACCCAGTCGTGATACTACAGACCAGTTTGCTCCAAATCCCATCCTTGGTTTGTAAAATGGAAGAACAAGATGAGTCAAGTTGCATTATGTAATAGCTTATATTAATTTATTTGCCATTACACAACCAAGTAACAGCTTCAGATCACCAAGTAGATTCTGTCCTACCAGCTTCCCAGGGGGCAGTGATAAATTCACTTGATCCATTCTAACTCTTCTGGGAGCACCACATGTACATAGTACCAGTTGTGTCTAGCTCAGACTGTCTCTTTACTTACCTCAGAATTGCACTATGGACATGCCTCAGGTTCCTCTTGTTCTGTTCTGTTGGCACAGGGACTGAATAACCATACTTCATTCTTGTCTGTTTTTTCTTCTTTTAGATGAAAATGATGTGTTGTTCTTTTGCTGATCTGGAGTTCACATCCTGATACGGAACAAGGTTTAGCCAAAAGACTATCCACCTCCGGTAACAGCTGCTCCCAGTTCCATATTACAGACACTGCCAGAGCCTTACAAAGACATGCTTTTGGGAAATGTGTCAATAAACCTCATGAAAGACAAAGCAGGATTCCAAGTATGCCAAGTCACAAATTATATTAAGAATTCAGGAGGTTTGTCCCCAAAAGGGATACTGACAACAACAAGGATTCTAGGGCAGATCAGAACATCAGAGGCAGCAAATTTCAGAACAAGATGATGTGACCCTACAGTTTAGTTTAAGTACCCTTTTGCAGAAAACACGTTGAAGCTTCAAATAAATAGGGATGGAAGAGAAATATGATTGTCTAGTTTTTTAATTCAGGTTAGGTACTTAGATAGAAAATCTTCCCAGATAGTTAGGTCCAAACTGGTTTAGTAAAACTTAAGTCAGATGGCTTACATCCATTTCTACTGCATAAGGACTTGGCTTCCGACTATGGTTTATTTGTTGTTGTTGTTTTTTAAATTATTATTATTTTGCTCACTGAAGTCAGGTATGTAGTGCAGCCTCAACATTAACTCAAATAATTGGTAGAAATGTTAGTTTCAAACCTGTTTTCTGTTTACAAACTTCTAAAAAATCATCCAGCTAAGAATGATCTACTTAAACAGCAATATGTAATACTTCATGTATTGTAAAAACCTAATGAATCCTTGAAATTTTCAGTCCTGTCTACTTATGATGGGGGAAAAAAAAACAACAAACAATGAACCAAAACCCCCCAAAAAGTAAACAAAACAAAAAACACCCTCTTTCCTTATATTTTGAGCATTTGGTTTTCTGTCTTCATTAAGTTATTTGGGACATGCCTTTCTGTAAGTGTATATCATGCCTTTGGCTAATTTTGTGTAACAAATAGTAACCATCCCTCTAGGGCTAAAATGACTGAAGTTTTGGGGCTTCAATTTTTGTCACCAGCAATTGCCTGAATAGTCACACCCTCCACAAACTAAAACAGGAGTCTTGTTTGGAAATAAGATACCTTTTTCAAAAAATGCAAGGTATACTATCACTGTGTAGCTTTCATCTTAGAATGTTCCTTATTTTCCAGTGAAGGTGGGAAGTGTTATTGTTTCTATTTTTCAGTCTTCAGAAATTTCTAAGTTGCTAAAAAAATGTCAATACTTCATCTGTGAATCTCACTGAACACCTCATCCCATACTGTCACTTTTCAGATCCCAGACTGCTTCTGCATGGAGCCCCACAGCCTCATCAGGTTAGCAAAAGGGAAGCAGGTGTGTGTCCTTTCCAGGGCAGAGGGTCAGAAAAATTCTTGTTCAAACTTCTGGTGATTCTACCATTGTATTCTCCACTCCTTACACCTTTTCTCTACCAGATCAATAATCAGTGACACCATCCACTTCTGACTCCCCATTAGTTGTTTGTCATCAGTCTTTTTATTTTTATTTTGTGTTTCTGTTTGATGCCCCTTTCCCCTCTTCCCCGTTTAAAATTCTCCACTGGCTTTATTTAAGCTCTTCCCAAGCCAACAAGTTTGGTGAGCTTTTCTAAACAAAAAAATATTTAAAAACAAGCTGGTTTTCCAGGTGGGTTTTCCCAAGCTCTCACAGCTCTCATTAGAATAAAGTTTTTACAGTTACATCTGTGCAAGCATTGAAAACAAATACAACGTAATGGCACGGAGCTGAAGGAAGTTAAGTGCACCTCTCCACCTGCCAAGGCCCAGATGTGGAAAATAACATGGCACAAAGACCCCAAATACTGGGACACAGCAAAATTATTGCTACAGAAGGCTTTGGTACTACGTTAGTTTAATTTCTTGAAGCATAATGTTTTCTGTAACCATTGTTTCCCCGTTCCTGCTTCAAGCAGTTTTACTGCACTAAGCATGAGGTAAGATTTACAACTTGAAACAAGCAAAATGTTTGTCTGCAATGAAGGATGGCCATCATTAAGAGAGACCATAAAGAGAGATGTTTGTGTCTATCACCAGTGATAGGTAAGACATACAACTGACAACAGGACTTTGCTGTCTTAGAGACTTTGGATGAATTCTAATTAAGAGACCAAAAGAGAAGTTTGCTTTCTGACATTTCTGATATTGCCTAATCTCCCTCCAGCTCCACAAATGAGCCCAGTAACACTCTCACTGGATCTCTTTCTCTCCATAAGTCCTCTTATTTGTCCTCAGCAAGTGATGCTTTTTGGCACATAAAGGCAGTGTTGTTTCTTGATGTTCTTTCTTAAACAGAAACTCCCTGTTAGTGCTAGACACTTGCAGCTGTCAGAGAGGCACAAACTGACATTAGCTAGTGACAGTGAAAGCCTGGAAAACATCTGAGATGTAGTCCACCCCACAGCTGCTCCTACTGGATCAGGCCGCAGTTATATTACCCTGTGTCTGACCTTTAAAAATAAACTGGACAGTGCTGGAGCATGCACAGCACAATCCCCTCTCAAATAGACTCCCTCCCATTTGTGCAGACCCACAGCCTTTAAGGGCTGGACCTGCCAGCCACAGCTTTCTGTTTCAACAATCCTTTTTTTACACCCATATATGCATTCTATGATATCCTTTGGATATTAGATCGACAATTCAATTATCATGTGAATAAATAATGTCTTTTCTTTTGCTGTTTGATAAGATAATTGGGTTCCTTTTAACTTTTGCATTACAGAAACAATTGCTCATAGTTTCCAGTTCTCTGCATCCATGCCATTTGTGACTTCACAGAATTGCCCTCAATATCCCCCTTTCCAAATGGGGGAGATATGAGTCTATTTAATCCCTGTTCATGAAGGAAAATCTCCTTAGTTCTTCTGATCACTACTTTCACACTCTTCTTCTGCTATGTCCATCCTGGTACAGAGGGGATTTGAACCACATACAGTAATGACGGGACACATCAGGGATCCACAAAGGCATAATGATCTTTCTGTTTTGATTTTTATTCTTTTCCTAATAATTTCTAACAATCTACTTGGTATTTTTTATTGCGTCTGAGTTTTGAGTTGACATTTTCATACCCACAATTACTCAAGACCTCTTTGCTGACTGGTATTAGCTAATTAATAGAATCATAGAGTCATAGAATCACTTAGGTTGGAAAAGACCTTTAAGATCATCAAGTCCAACCATTAACCTAACTCTAACAAGTCCACTGCTAAACCATGTCCCTAAGCACCATATCTACACAAATTTTAAACATGTCCAAGGATGGTGACCCTGCCACTTCCCTGGGCAGCCTGTTCCAGTGCTTGACAACCATTTCTGTGAAGAAGTTTTTCCTAATATCCTGGTACAACTTTAGGCCATTTCCTCATGTCCTATTGCTTGTTACTTGTAAGTACAAGCACTTGCCTCTCTACAACCTCCTTTCACATTCAGAGTGCATCACTATATATGTGTGGTTTACAATTGGCTGTTTTCCTTATATGCATTTTTTGGCACTTATAGATACTGAATTTGTTATATTATTCTTAGTCATTTAGTACTGTAAGATCCTTTCGTAACTCTTTGTACACATCTACGGCCCTGAATGCTTTTCAATCATCTACTACTTTGCCACCCCACTTTCCAGGTTATTTATAATTTGGACAGCAGAGGTTCCAGCCCACATCCCTTGCAAGACTCTCATGGCATCCTCCCCTCGTTGTGACATCTGATCACTTCATTCTACAATTTGTTCCCTGTATAGAGAAGTTCCTGTGCAGGAACCTGTGTGTCATCCTCTAGAGCAACTATCAAGACAAAGAACTCATCCAGCTTTTCTGCTATGGCTTTATGATCCTTTACTGCTCTTTTCATACTTTAGTTATGTTAGCCCTCAAAAGCCGTTTCAAACAGTTTCTTCTCTGTTATGAAAAATGTTCTTGTTATTGTTTCTATACTTTTATCAAACTATGAATATTTTCTTTTGCTTTCTTTATTTACAGTGCTAGAATTTACACTCTCTTTTTTTTCGTTCTTTGGACATTTGACCAGAAGATTCTTTCCTGCCACCTGTAGAAGGTCTTTTTTCCTAATTGCTTTTCCTATCCTGTTGAGTCTTCAGATTTTGGGTTTGCAAAGTCCTAAAAATAACCTTCCTTTTTGCCATCCACCTGCTCCAAAGCCACTGCCTGCATGTTTGAGGTATCTACTCAGGCATATTAAACATGCTTTTTGGTATCTCCTTGAAAACAAGCTCTTTAGGTAATTATTTTGCCAAATGCAAGAATAAGGGGAAGAATACAGACTTACCTAATCTTGACAGCAAACTATTGTCTAGAGCTTGTAGCAAGCACCAAAGTACCAGCCAGGATATCAGGAGACAGGGAGATCCTAAATACAGTTCTGCCACAAGTCCTCTCCTGCCTTCATATAACTTTTTGATGCCAACCAAGACCTTTGTCCTAATTTTGAAAATAAGTAATGGTTTGACCCTCAGTTGCATCAAATTTGCATTTATGAATCCTGATGACAGCAAAGCTCTTCAGAGGCTAGACTGACCACAAAGCTAAGAGCAAAGCTGAGGACATAGTGTTCTCATTCAGGATATCTGGCTAAGGAACAACAACAGTCCAGAGGAAAAAAAAACCAAACAAACCAAAAAACAGCTTTAGAAAATGTTGCAAAAGCCAGGAGAAAGCCTTTCAGCCTCAGAAATTACAATGTACAATTTGAACAGCTTTCTCTCTTTCCATCTCAAATTCTTATCTGAGAAACCCAACAGAGTTTTGGCCTTAAATGTACTGGAGATTCTCTGAATCCCTCTGTGCAGTTAGCTATTGCAAATCCCTTCATATAGTGCCACAACTCCTAGCAAAATAAACCCCTGAGATGTACAGGAGAAATATTGTTGTCCTTTACAGGACTATAGCCATTGAGCATCCAGGTGGTGCAATTGCACCAGGACCTGTAGGTTGAAGCAGAGAGAGTGAAGATAGAAGCAACTGCCAGAAGAGTTGGTCAGCTATTTTCTTTTCTTATGCCAAGGCATATGCCAGTCCCTGGTGCTTCAGGTGTTTGGGGAAGACAGTAGCCTTATGGCCTGTTGAAGGTTTACATTATCCTCGGTTCAAATTTCAGGGAATGAGACTATGTGCCTGGCAGAACTAGGAGCCAGTAAAAGGATTAAAAATGCAACTTTCCTTAAAACATTCATGCAAAACCTGCATCTATCTAGTTGGATGCCTAAACCACTTTGACTTTTGGAGGATTATATAACTATACATTTTCCATATACAACACTATTTCATGGACATTACCTGAAAAGGCTGTCCCACCCAGCCCACCACACAGAGGCTTTAATATAGTAATAGCATCTGTTGATATAACTAGAAAACAAAGCTGCAGAGTGTGATTCAATACACTGCTGCTGGACAAGTTAGAAAATGCTTGCAGTATTATTTTTAAATGCTTTGATCAAGGAAGTGTTCATAATGTAATGACAGTGCCATTAAATTCTGGGTACATGTTCACACCACTCTCACACAGATGGCTCAGGGACCCCACAAGGGTTCAAGAGGTGTTTTCTGAAGGCAGTGAGCCTTCACTGGTAATCAGAGTTACACCTTTGTTTTGTCTCAAGAGTGCAACTGATTACTAAGGAGAAGAAAAATCCCTATAAACCCTATTATTGGTGTTGGACCATTCACCAAAGGTTCCCAGCCCTTTTCTTAGCACAGAGGCACACGTGAAGTTTGGAACAGCTGCGAGTGTAGATCCCACAGAGCAAAGGCAGGAAGGAGGAGGTGGCTGGTGAAAGAGACCCCAATAATCTCTGTAATAAAAAAATTTCCAACCAGAACCTTAAAATAATAACTATGCTGTTAATCAGGCATTCCAGGCAATAACTCATGCTCTGTCCCATTGCATCATACACTTGCATCCCACTGGTAATGACTTGTTCTTTGAATTGCAATTAACCTATTTAAGACCAATTAAGAAACAGATCTTGAATAGGCCTGCAGTATTACAGCTCAGTACTCACAGAAGATGACAATGATGTTTTAATTAAATATGGGAGCAAAAGGTCTCAAACTGAAGCTTACAGCTAACTAAGCAGCAGTCATTTAGTTAGTGAACAGGCAAGGAGCTTTATGGTTTCCTTCCACATGGTTCAGCCTCCATAGCTCTCAAGTTTGCTTAAGGCTAAATAGCTTTCCTAATCTATTATTGCACAGAAGAAGTCCCTGCCGCCCCCATTTTCCAGATCGCAGTTTGGTATGTTTTAACAAACTATGATAATCCCTTGGTTTTTGCAGGGCAAGAGTATTGCTGATAAAGTGATTTCATTTAGGCAAATTAACTCTGTTAGTTACATGAAAGATTGAACACTGTTATCTTATGCCAGTATGTGCGAAGTCTCATAAGTGCAAAATACACATCAAGGGCCAATTTCACATGAAAAACTCCTGATTGTATAAGAGCTGGTTAATATTTCTGAATTATTAAGTCAGACACTATAATCAGGCTTTTTTTGTTGTTTAGGCTGTTGATACCAGATGTTTAATGCACAGTAAAATGTGATCGTGTAATAGGAAGCATTTTAAGGAAATGCAATTTTGTAAAATGAAGAAACTACTTGGGGTAATTTAAAGCATAAAAACAGATGCTGGAACTTGGAGCTGCTTTAGTTTCAAATAAAGTGGAAGCTTTCCCTTAGAAACCTATGGATATTCACCATCATTTGCTTTTCTTTTCTGGATGCAGACCTGGCTGGCATGGCTGTGGCCAACTTTGGCTGGGAAGTTGGGTCAAAATCTCACACCACACAGTGTTCAACACTGAGCCTTGGCTGCAGTCACTGCAAATGTGAAGGAGGGATCACTCCAGCTGTGTTAGGGCTGATTGCTCTGCTGGTTATTTAGCACATGACCACCACAGGACTGAATTAAAAGCTTGACTGCAGCTCTCTTACTGGTCTAACACTGGATTCTAAGAAAAACTTGCAGATACTGCAGGGACACCAGATTTAAATTTGAATGTGTTACCAAGCTGGTAATAAAAGTTGGCTGAATTTAGGCAACATGGCACTTTTGTTAACTATTTTAAATTGAGTTTAATAAAAATACTGCACAACTGGGTAAACCAATATCTATTATAATATATATTCATTTTAAATATATATTTGATAAGCTATGTATATGTATAGTCAGTTGCACATCAAAGACCAGCTTCATATGGAAGCAACAGACAATAACAAGTGCTGATCAGTATTTTGGGACTGCGGAGTCTAATAACATAATCACGCTTCCCTTCTCCTTGATGCTTCTTTTGGCACCAGATGTTTAAAGCACAGTAAAATGGAACCTTAATGTTCTCTGTAATTAATGGGTGAAAGCACAGAAGTATATAAAGGCAGGTTGTGTTTCTATTAAGATGTTGTCATATAACTGATGAGAGAAAACAGATGTTCCTTTAAACAATTTTCACTTGGTGTGTCTGGAATTCCCCTTGAGAAATAAGAAGTTGTGGGAATTTTCCATGACAAAAATAAGTGAATTTCATAATTTTAAAATTATTGCTACAATACAGAAATTCTACACAGCTGAAGATGGGAAATATTGTCACAGCAAGAGCCTTTCTGGTTTGATTATACATCTTGCATGTTCCAAGAAGTCCCCATCTTAGGCAAGGATCTCACAGAGGTCAAGTGAAGGAAGGATTTTACCTACAGGAGAAGATTAGGTCTTTCCTGATCTCTGACTACTTAACATGTTAATTTGGGTTTGCTTTTTTTCTGATTTTTTTTTTTCTTTTCTGTTTTGTTAGGTTGGTTGGGCTATTTTAGGTCACTGCTTCTCATTGCCTCAAGTAAGCTCTGTCAGATCCGCTTTGACACCCATCTGAACATAACTGGTATTAGCACCATCTTCAACAGTGGCTCTGGTTTTCAGCTTTCATTTTCAGCTTAGAGCCTTCACAATTCAACCACGCAAGAGAAAGCACCCATGTAGGTCTTAGTTCAAAGAGGTTTTGGGTTATTAACTTATGGCACAGCAAATTACATCTTCAAAGGGCCTTGCAAGTATTTTTTTTAAAACAACATCCTTCACAAGTGGAGAAATTCTCTTCCACCCATAAAAAAGTGTAGCAGAAATGGAAGAACACAGTGAGAAGCTACACAGGTAGAAGCCAGGCCCAAATCAGAACTCAGGGCTCAAACATTCCATCAAATTCTTGCATCTTTGCTACTTATCTCACATCAGCTGAATGACATTAACCATCTGTGAATACATGTTTAGTCCATGGCAAAGGAAAAGTTAATTAGCCGACCATGGTACATGGTGAAAGAGGTGTAATGCCTTAGATTGTCCACAGCAACGTTCCTCGTGTCACTGGTCTTCAAATCCCATGCTCAGAGCTCTCAACTATGGTTTGAAAAATTCATAAATAGCTAGGCAATGCATTTGCTATAATTTTCTAAATTGACGGAAATCTTCCATCGACTTGTCTTCTGATCATTGGTTTCCCCAAGCCACGTGTCCAGATTGACAGGCAGGATGGCAGGAAGATAACAAGCCTTACTCAGCTCTGTTCCAGAGCAAAACAAAGATTCAGGATCAGACCCTGGGCTTAAGATTGTGTCCCATTATCTCATTTCAAATTAAAATAAGCTTCCCTGATCTTTCACTGCACAATCTGTTAATATTTTTTGAAAACAGATGTGTAGTAGACAGCTGTTCTGTTTAACAACCAACTGAGAAAACCAGGCTCCTGCATGTAGTAAATAAACAGCTGTAATGTTAGATTTAGAACTGCTTCTTTCAGAAATACCACTCTGAAAATACTGGCTGGGGCAGGGCTACCCATGTCTCTTCTTAGCTGTTCATGTTCCTTTTCTGGAAAACAGGGCAACTCCTCTGTTACCAGCACATATGAATGAAAAGTGTAAGATATCCACTCTCCAGCCCACACATTGTTTGTTTAGCTTACATAAACAGGATTTAAACAAAAAAAATATAAATCAGTTTTGGGGAACTTTGGTGCAAAATTACACTAATGGGCTACTTCTAAACATGGATTACAGCAGAAAGTACAAATAATAGTACCCTCATTTAAACCAAGAACACGCACCCCTAAAAATCCTACTGTCTCACCACAGGATTCCAAGAGTTTTTCCTGTGTCCAGTTACTTAGCACAGTCCTGTGAGAGCTTCTGAGAATTTTAGTGGATACATTTGGGAAATTCTCTTTTTGACCTTCTCTGCGGGAAGAAACTTAAAAGAAACATCTATTTCTGTACGGTTTTGTGGATTTGACATTTGCTTCCATCATCTTTAGAAATCCTGGATTGGTGGAATGTCTGAAACATCATTCCACTATGCCTCCATAAGGCCAAGATTAAAAATGAATACAACTACAGCACATCTGTCAAAAGTAACTTCCTATTTAATGAGGAATTGGAGCATCAGGAGAAAGAAACATCTTTTTTCTTTTTTCACAATGCAGACTTATTTCTCCTGGCAGACTGGTCAACTGGGTATTGTTCTCATTAAGTCATATGACTCCCAAAGTGTCAGTGAATTATTTGAGATGCCCAAAACAGAAAGAAATATTTTCTGAGATTTGTACACATACATATGTATATATTTATTTGTGTAACATGGTAACTATTTAATATTATAAAGATTCTCACTTCAAAGATTTCTGGAAATAATTCATACAAGGCTACTGTATTAAAGAAAATTATTGAAAAGCATGGAATTTTTTTCGGGTGTTTTTCCCTCATCTTTAAGAAAAATGAAATAAAAACCCCCTCTGTATCTCGCACTAAGCTCCATGCAAGTCAACAGGTTATGATAGAAACTCCCCTCAGGAGGAGGCAACACTAAAAATACTTACCCTAAAACTGAAATCATGATGAAACCTTTACTTGCAGAAGCACATCAGCTTAACAGAAGTGTTCTCTGCAGCTTCCCTAACCCCAGCTTTACTTTTCAAGGGTACAGATGACTCTGATGATAAGCCAGGCTAGCTCTACAGAGCACTTGTTCATTCCCCAAAAGATCTGCTGCTCGAGGACTTGGTGTCAAGATAACTTATTTTGCTTTGCTTGCTATGCCCCAGGAGACTAAAAAAAATCCTGCTCCCAAGACATTTCATAAGAGATGTGGTTTTTTTACGTCTGTTTAAAGTCAGGTGTTTTTGTCTGTTTCCCTGTGAGAGGACTGTTCCTGACAGTATTTATTAATTTCCAGAAGGTTTAGGTCAATATGCCTCCTGTATTGATTATACAGGCAGATCCTGATCTCAGGGTGGACTAAAGTAAGTGAAATCATTCCAGATTTAAATCAACGCAGTGAGGCTCAGAATGTAGTACATGGTTTTGTTGTAGGGGAGTTAGTCTTCTCATATTTGCTCAGAGAGATACATTGGGGGGTACTGGAGGGGTTCTTCAGTGTTGTTGTCATAATTTGTGCATTGCACACATGCTCTTCTGTTTGGTTGCGGGGAGAAAAACTTGCAGAGAAATCAGGAGATGGATTATGCTTCCACAGCTCCTATTGATTTTAAAGGCTTTTAAAAATTAGCATGCTTGAGGATCAGGCATGTTAACAAGACTGTAGGCAGTGTTTGTTTAGAAATGGATACCTAAAACACTAACCAGTCAGTCGCTTTTATTTAACAGAATCTAAATTTAAGGATCAATCTCCCTCCCTCAGAAAAGCAAACAAGCAAACAAACGTGTTTGTAGGTTAAATATGAAGCTGAGGTGAGAGGTTAAATGATCTGCATCAAACTTGATGTCTGGAGAAGGAAGCCACACTATCAGAGGAGCAGTTAAACCAGGTATGAACAAAGGTTGTCATTAAAGAGCAGGTTTTGAGCATATTGCTACAGAACAAATGATGAGATGAGACAACAAAACAAGGAATTAAACAAGACTTGTAGGAGCAAGAGGGGGAGAAAACCAGCCAAAACAGAAAGAGATTAAAAAACTGAGTGTGAATTTTGGGGAGAAAGAGAGTACTGCTGGCAATCAGCCAGGCTGGGATTCAGCTCCATATTAAGATTCCTTAAACATAGGCTTCTCTTGTAGGTGCTTTAGGTGTCCAGCTCACCTTGGTGCTCACTGGAGAGCTACGCTGCATGGAGCACAGAGCTAATCATGGTAATGCCTGTCCATTTGAGGGCAACTGTCTCCATGGCCTGTAATGGGAGTTTAACTACCTACCTTATATGTAGACACCCATGTATTCATATTAGCTCATTAAAACACAACTAAGTGTCCTAATTGTGAACATAATAGGCTATGTTGAAATGGCAGGTAATGATGTGACAAGAGGCAAGCTGAGAATGGAAGCCAGGAAAACATGACATTCAGCAGAGTGAAGTGGTGGATGGAGAAGGCCTTAAACCTTAAAATAAGCTGAAAGCATGTAGAAACTGTGCCTCCTTTTCTCCCTCCCCATCCCTACAGTGAATAAAGTGGAAAGAAAATCAGATTAAGCACCTTACACTACAGGAAAAGAAAATTATACCAAATGCCTATTTAGTGTTATTTAAGTGTGCAGGTATAGACATATTCCAGTTTATATATATATGGACAAGCTAACCCTTAGAAGTATTTGTGCTGCTAGATACTGGGAGAAAAAAACCCACATCTAATGTTATTAATATGGAACAAAAATATAAATATGGTATGACTTTCAAATCTTAGTGCTATTCCTACTTGTTATTTCTCATTTGCAGCAGTGCCTGAGAGAATAAGGGAATGGTACATGCTCAGAGGTTGATGATAAACAGAGAGGATAGTCCTCAAGGTTCTTCATTAGTAAAGAATACATCACATTTCCAGATAGCACTTTTGCTGAACACGCTAGGCCATCTGCTCATGAGGCTTTTGGTTACATTTCAGACACAACTGGCTTCATCCCATCTCTAGCAGTCAATAAAAATAAAGTTTCTAAAAAATTAACTACCATCCCAAAACACAAATCACTTCTTCCAAATTCTGTGATAAAGTTTCCAAGTAATGCAAAGTGGGCAACCATATGGGTAAACCTCTATGGGCTGGTGAGGAGAGAGACATTCCCACTGTAACTCTCTGAGGCCATGTAGATTTTCATTTTAATATACCAGCACTAAAATCTATATTGATTCTGCTTTTTTGTTAGTAAACACTGAAACAAAAAAGACTTTTCTTTAGTTTAAATATCTTTGTTTAACAATTGCTTTTCTTTTTCAAAGCAGAATGTTAATGTCAGTAAGCCTAAGAAAGGACAAATATGTCATGTTGCTTGGAAGGAATTTATGGACATTTTCAGAGCAGCCTCTCACTTGAAACAGGACTATCATCAACTTGAGGTCAGGGAAAGTGTGATTTTTTCCAGCCAGCTGCTGAAACTCTCCAAGGGTGGGCTAAACCCTGATTTATCTGGGTAACCTCTTCAACTGCTGCATTGCTTTCCTGGTGACAAACTGTTTCCTAATGACCTGACCTAATAACCTTCCTGAGACTCCCAAACCACAGTTTGAGTTTACTGTTTGCTTTCAATAAAACAGTATAAAGTATATGACTTTCAATAAACTTTTAAGGACAAAATTTTAAGATTCAGAACAGAAAAAAAATACTTAGCAATTCTGCACATATTTTACTGCTTTCAAAGTTGTTGAGACAGACTCTAGTAAAGGTATCAATTTTATTTAATAGGCAATAGAATAATATGCCATCTTACAGCAGATGAATAATTACACTATTACACTTTTCTGCTTCATGAAGATTTCTCTTGACTTTGGTAGGAGTTCTAAATGTGAAAAACTTATAGGCTGAAGTCCTTGGTGTTGTTTCTGGAGCTGAAATAGTATCTGTTATAAGATGCTCTTCACTATATAATTGAACTTCTTAAGTAGTGTCTTGGTTTGAGTTCAATGAGACTGTTCAGACTTTTGAAGTCAAGCACAGGCTTAAGTGATATTCTGGATTAAGAACTTTTTTTAAAAAAAATATATATATTATTAAAAAGGTAACTTAGAGATTTATACAATGAAATTATGGATAGGGATACTTAAGCAAGTAACCTGATATAAACAGATTCTTTCAGAAAACTGATTTTTATTCTCCTCTGAAGTCCAAGTACTGGGTTATAAATCTAAATGCAAATAGAAGTCGACTTTAATTTTGAGAGAAGATGAAGAAGTACAAAATTTGTCAGGAATTTGGTACCACTTATTAGGTATTTATTTTACTTTTTTTTTTTTCTTTTTTTTTTTTCTTTTTGCAACAGGAATGTATACAGAATTTAACATAAAATTATTATACTATGCTTATGTTTTCAACCAGCCTATGCTATGTAATACAATACTGTGTCTAAGTCAACAGAGAGTTCTATACGTTATCACAAAAAAGCAATAGGAAATACTTGTTTTTCAATTAAATGGCATATTTTCCAAAATAAGGAAGGGAATACGATAATTTATATGCTGAATATATACTAGTTTGAAATTTACAGAGGCCTGTTGAATATATATATATCACCATTTAGTGCTTGCGAATATAAAACAAGAGTATAATGGATGTTGGGATGACACATCTTTGAAGCTGATACCACTGGTTACTGACCTTCACAAGTTTTTATAGAACCATAGAATCACAGAACAGTTAAGGTTGGAAGGGAACTTAAAGATCATCAGGTTCCAACCTCCCTGCCATAAGCAGGGACACCTCCCACTAGATCAGGCTGCACAATATAACCTGGCCTTAAAACACCTCTAGGGAGGGGGCTTCCACAACCTCCCTAGGCAACGTATTGCAGGGCCTTACTACCCTCATGGTGAAGAATTTCTTCCTGATGTCTAGCCTAAATCTCCCCTCTTTCAGTTTAAAACCATTTCCCCTTTTCCTATCACTACTGTCTCTGGTGAAAAGCCCCTCCCCAGCTTTCCTGTAGCCCCTCCAGGTACTGGAAGGCTGCTATAAGGTCTCCCCAGAGCCTTCTCCAGACTGAACAGCCCCAACTCTCTCAGCCTGTCTTCATAGCAGAGGTGCTCCAGCCCTTTGATCATCTTCATGGCCCTTCTCTGGACCCTCTCCAACAGGTCCATGTCTTACCTGTGCTGAGGGCACCAGAACTGTTCACAGTATTCCAGGTGGGATCTCACCAGAGCAGAGCAGAGCAGAGCAGAGCAGAGCAGAGCAGAGCAGAGCAGAGCAGAGGGGCAGAATCCCCTCCCTGGCCCTGCTGGCCACACTTCTTTTGATGCAGCCCAGGATGCAGTTGCTCTCTGGGCTCCAGCACACACTGGCGGCTCATGTGGAGCTTCTCATCTACTACCACCCCTAAGTCCTTCTCCTCAGGACTGGTCTCCAGCCATTCTCTCCCCAGCCTGTATTTATGTCTGGAGTTGCACTGATCCAGGTGCAGGGCCCTGCACTTGGCCTTGTTGAACTCCATGAGGTTGGCATTGGTCCTACCTCTCCAGCCTGTCAAGGTCCCTCTGGATGGCATCCCTTCCCTCTAGGGTGTCAACCACACCACATAGCTTCGTATCATCAGCAAACTTGCTGAGGATACACTCAATCCCACTGTCCATGTTTCCAACAAAGATGTTAAACACCTGGTCCAAATACTGAGCCCTGAGGGACACGACTCGTCACCTGCTTCCACTCGGACACTGAACTATTTTTCTACAACCGCAGAAGCAGTGATGCTTCTATTTGGAGTCAGGGGAATGAAATGAAGCCACAGCCTAAAACTCAGTTCACCCAGAAATGGAAACTGGGGAAATTGGGCAGGAGGGCACTATTAGGTGGAAATACATGTATATTTCTGGACACAGAAGCCACCTGGGTACCTGCAAAAGAAAAACAGCTGGAAACACCAAGCAGAAAGCAAAAGCAGGAAGCATTGCACCTGGCAGAAGAAAAAAGTAATGGCTACAGGAAGGCTTGGAAATGAGAACAAAGGAAACACTCCATTTTAGCCGAAGCTGGAAATCAGGCCTTTGCACTCTGTAGAGAAATGGAGTGGCAAAAAGGAAATGTCTGATTCCACCCACCACCAACTTTTCCTCCTGGAAGGAAAAAAAAATCACAAGATGATTAATGTTTTTCAAGTTAAGGAATTATCTTCCCTTTTAAAATACTTCCTTTCTAGTTTCAGAGTTTCTCGATGTGTTCTCACATGCTCACGTTTTCAGAGACCAATTTTTTGATTGGTTTTTCTGAACTCCATCTTGGCGTACTTTTTCACACTTGTGTGATATGAACAGGAGACTCTGCTGCTTTGGTTAAAACAGTGACATCTGCATCTAACAATATATTATTTTAGCTCCTCCAGCATTTGCAGACTATAACTCAAACTATGAAGCAATCATTTGAATTTGTGTTAAAATGTGGTCAAGTCCACAAATGCAAGTACTTTGCTCCCACAGTCACAATATTACACTCTGCATTTTTTAACCAGGCCTTGAGTATTGGGCCAGAAGCATGCTTCAAGAGAATATTTTAAAAATCATATCACTTTTCAAAGACAAGGCCTTCTAAGTGTAGGCATTTTAACTGACTTTAGAAAGTCTGTGTTACCAGAACAGAAGATGCATAGCAATAACCAGCAAAAATAACTTTCAAGTGTTACTTCTATCATTTCAACACCATAATCAGCTCAAACTCCACCACTTCATTTTATTTACAACATGATTGTCCACTCACAAATGAACAACTGAAAGGGTGTTTCTGAGTGGCTGTAGGTATCCAGGAGGGTATAAAGGCCTCCATCTATCAATGTCTTCCTTTCAGAAGCTATTTATGGTGACAATCCATAGACTGCGTTGTATGCTGATGTGTGGCATTTTTTTTAAGAGCTTGTGTAGTCAGCAAGTAGGTGACCAAAATTCTGTGCTGCTTTTACCATCTCACTTACAAGTGTGTATATGCTAAGGAACAAATCCTAATTGCTGTACCTCTTTCTGCTTAATTACAATATATACTCTCCTACTTTGAAAGCCCAGTGGTTGAATTAATAGGGTTGCATCTACTTTTCTATCCCTACATTTTCTTAGAGGCATCAGTTCTGCCTGTGGAGATGACATCCAGAATGTCACCCACCTTCTCATACACTGACCACCTGGAGGACAGCCTGAGTACATGCGCTTCCAGGCTGCACTCCACCCCCAAACTCTGTTTCAACTTAGCCTGTGACAAACCAGGAAGGTAACTGTGGTAATATGCTGGCTGCATACATATTTCCCACTTCCCTTTTTGAAGGACCTGTGCTTGCTTCACTCATTACTTAGGGAGAAATAAAATAATTTCTGAGGTTTGATTTTAGACCTGCCTGAGCATAGTCTCTATGCATCCATGAAAGACTTAATGGAGCAAAAGTATCTATTTAGGATGGAGGCCAAAGTTCAGATTCTACTCCACACCCTGCCCAACCCTTTAATCAAAACACCTCCCATAGCTCTGCCCTATGCACAGCAAGATACACATTTAGCAACCCCAATAGCTTTGGGCCAACTTCAGATTCTGACATCTTGGCAGCACAAGATTAAAATATATTATGATGGGCCAGTAGTGTCTACCCCAGCCTTGCCATGACATCTCTGATGCAAGAACATACATGCCCCAGTGAACAAGCTCATTGTTATGTATTAAATGACAAAGGACTCATCCAGATTTGGTTTACTTTAATAGGGGCATTTGCAAACTGATGGACTGGGAGCTGATTCATGGGCAAATCCAATGTTGTCACCTCAAAAGTGGGAGCATGTGTCAGGGAGGGTCACAGACAGGTGGAAACTAACAGCTCCAGATTTTAATCTGCTGGTGGACTGCTATCAACCCCCAATACTTTGCCATTCAAAATGCTTCTGTATTGGCTTCAAATCAAAAGATTCCCATGGCAAAGAAACAGTAAAGGTAATAAACCCCAGAGAGTGGTGGAAAAGAAAGAAGCAATGTACAAGTCATCTTGAAGTATATCTGATCTGTTTTTTTTAAAGCGTAAAGCACTATTAAGGACCTTAGACTTAATTGATTGCACAGTAACACTGAACAACTGGCTAAGTCAGTTTTTTTACTTGCCATACACTAAATTTACTGTGCTATGATGTTTCCTTCCTGTTTTTCACAGTTAGGGTTAATTCAAATTACTAAATACAATAAAGTATAAACCCAAATCCTTTAAATAATATCTTAATCATAGCATGATTGATCAACAAGACAACTAACACAAAGTAATATCAGACGAACAAGTGATGTGATGCATTAAGAAAAGCCAAAGAGCATAACTTTATCTCATTTAAAGGCATCATTTAAAAGCACTCATGTATTGATAAACTGTGGCCCAGAAGTGGCTGATAAGAAAGAAAAACTGATTGTGCAGGAGTATAGTTGGAACCTTGGAAATCAGTCACCTTTAGTCTAAGGCATCAGGGTTTTGAAATCCTGTGTCTGAGCTGTTATTCAAGCTTTTTCTCTTTGAAATTTTGTTTGTTATCTGCATTTTTTTTCCAGTGTGAATGTGTACACACAAGCAGGCATTCAAAACTTGTGCTATCTGCACATTTTGAAATAAATTGTGATTTTAGTTGATATTTACCCTGAATTGTATTGCTAATTAACTTCCAGGCAGGCAGTAACTCTTTGCATTGCTTTTTAAAAATTTTATTCTGTACTTTGATCTGTTCAACACCTCTCCACCTTGTCTACTCTTGCCAAAACAGCTTGCAAGTTGTTGAGAATATAATTGATTTTATTTCAGTTTAGCAGGTCTAGTCTCCTTTTTCAACAATTTCTTCAAATTTTTAAATTTACCTGCCATCTTTATTTGCCCTGTTTTGCAACTGATAGCATTCCTGGCATAAATGCTTAGTCACTTTAGGATGATACTTCAGCTAGTGATTTTCTTTTGTTTGCAATCATCTATTTCCTGCATTTCCCTACGTGGAGTTTCAGGAGCATCTGGGTGGATCCCCAGTTTCATTGAAGCCAGTAGTATTATAATCCTCAATTACAAACCTGTCTGGATTTAATTTCTCCCTTTCCACTGCTTTTACCCTCTAACCATTTGGCACATATAATACTCTGACATCACAATCCAGCGATAATACAACTTGCTAATGGTTTTAGGATTTTTCATATGCAATTTTCAACCATTCATTCTTTTCACTTGAGTAACTGTGTACTCTTAAGACTTTTTCTCAAACTGTTTCTCTTTGCAAATCAGGATATCTGACTCAATTGCCGATTTGTAGATAGGATTGGGAGAGCTGAATTTTTTACATTCCCTTCGCATCCTATCCTTTTGCTCCTCTCCTCTCTTCTCCTTCTTCCTAAGCTCTCTTTCAATTTGTCCTGTAGCTATGTTCAGTACTCGAGAAATGAAAACTGTCCAGATGTTGTTTATATACATACACCTACCAGTTGAGTTGATACATGATATTTGTTTTCATAGTAGCACAAACACTCTTTAGTTGCCCCAAATATTTATTGCTAATGAAGGTATTATGTAGTTCCATTTATTTTTTGCGATAACTTTCACAAATTCTGTCCACATAATCCTGTGCAGGGAATACAACATTCTTTGAAGTTTTGTGATGTTATTCAGACATACAGCTGAGTACACTACTATATTGTCAAATCAGAATCAAGCTCTCAAGTTGAGTCTGCAGAAAATGAAGGACTATTAGATTAATTAGCCTATAAGAAGTACCATGGTATATGACTTACCACAAAAAGGGATAGACTAAAACTCTCAAGGAGAGTCTTTAGTTAGCTTAGCCAGGAGAACCACTGCTCTGGCAGTCACCTCCTTGCCTCATCAACTTTCCAGCTACTGCAAAAAAGAAGCAGAACCCTTACAGCATTTCTGTCTGCATAATATAGATTTACCTGTAAAGCTTATTCCTGAATTACTTCCTTATAGACATGCACACATAGTAAAATTTTCTCATTAAAATACAAGAGTGAAAATGTGAAAATACTCCCGCATGGTATCATACTAGCATTTCTCTGAGCATCACCACAGCTGAACACCCTGTAGCACAGCTCCCTTTCATTTAAATCCCAGAACAGGATGTCTTATTTTCCTACAGTCCACATCATAGACTGCCACCCAATTTCCTTGCACAAGCTAATGCTTGTATGGCTCAGGATGAGTTAAGTCAAGGGCTTATTTGGTGGCATGTTATTTCTTATTCTCCTTCAGTGACTGAGTTTTCTGCTAGGTTGGGAAGTCACTGATTCTCACTGTGGCCACATGATCCTTAGATAAAACAAAAGGGAGATGACAGGATTCCATTACTTGTGGCACAGATGGCAGCAAGAAGAAACATGACTTGTGAGGCTCTTTGCTGTTGTACCATCTTCAACAACATGAAACCTCAGCCAGGGTGATGTAGCCTCTTTTGTTGGTCCATTGTTCTCTTGATTCTTTGCCCATCCTTTGTACGCTTTCCCAGGGTGAATTTTTGACCCAAATTGCTACCTCCTTCCCTGCTGAGACCCAGCCTGCAAACTTTAGGAACCATCTCAGTGGGTTTTGACCTCAGTCCTCTTAGATTCTCCTCTATCATACTGTCATTCCTACACATTTCCAGTTTCACCTTTCTTGGATTTCACCTTTGAGTAAAATTGCAATCTCAAACCCTAATCTCTACACTGAGACAGTGTCAATTCTCTCACACTCTTGCTCCACAACTCTCTTACTCTCCCCTTCCCCTCCCTTTCCTTTGATTCCCAGATTTCATCTTTCTCATTCATCCCCAGTTTCCACTTAGCTGTTCCAAATCCTCTTTTCTATTTCCCTCCTTGGCTGCCATTCATGATCTCTTTGTTATTCAGTTCCCCATCTCTAACAGCCAACTCCACCACCCTTGCCCCTGTAGATCTTTCAGCATGTTTTTTCCCCTGACACAATGAGTTCATGTGTTGGTGCATGTAACAGGTATGTGTTTGGCATGTCAGTCCACAGGATAGTGGGAAGCAGGCCTATGACATTTGAACTACAGGGGCAGATAAGTGAGACTTCTTGCCCCTCTCAGCAGGGGACCTTGTTCAGAGCTCAGGCTGATCCGCTGTGATTGACACAGGAGATCACAGGAGAGAGGCCACAGTGCTGTGTTACAAAAGCATCAAGAGCAGATTGTTATGTTCCCGAAGGCAAGAACACAAAGTGAGAATCAAATGTATTAGTCTTAAATCTAGTGAATGAGATTGAAGAGGTCTGCAGCCTTTTCGTCCTACACTTAAATCACTGCACTTCCTTTTGCCTGTATTCCAGCAGGAAGGGAGACAGGGAGCAGTGAACAAAAAGGCTTTTAGTTTCCTTGCCCTGAATTCAGCCTGATCTCTATTAGCTCAGAACTTCACTTCCAGAGAAAACAGCTGCTGAGCTGGGAGCTGGAAGCAGACCCAGTTCCAGCAGCATCTTCATGGAATTAAGCTCCAAAAGTCCAGCAGGTCACTAGTGTATACAGAACCTCTCTTCTTGTGGGGCTTATAACCTAAATAAATTTGGACAGATTATTTTTGACACAGAGGTTAATTTGTTGACCCTTTTTCAAAGTCTGATGCCACTGCCTTTTCTCAAAATTGCTAAAAATGTTAGCAGATCACAAAAATAAATAGACTGTTTTGGTTTAAATACTTACTGTGCATTTGAACTGAGAGCAAGAATGGACTTGCAGTGTTGCAGCTTCAATGCTTACAGCAGAGCAAAGCTATAAGGTATTGAAAATAGCCTCCTGAGTACCTCTGGGCAACCAGGAAAATAAGCCTTTTTCCTGCCATCGCTTGTAACACATATTTCACTGGTATTTCTGTGGTGGAAAATCTGCTCTTGTCTAAGCCTGAGAGTTTAAATCCTCGTGCACAGGAAAGCTACCCAGTAGAACAGGCATTTGTCCATGTGCTGCATACAGCAGCATCATACTGTGATGTGTAACATACAGTACAGATTGCAGTATATACTGTTCAAAGTTTATTTTGAGTCTTCTGCATTTTCATATGACAAAAAAATATGATCTATATCATCTTACAACATTGGCAGTATGAAACATACACACAGTATGCATTTTGAACTGTAGCATATGTACAGAATGTTCACAATTTAAACAGGAAAAATGTAACTGAGCATCTATCTATCTATCTAGGCTCACTACCATGGTATTAGGAACATCTCTGAAGTCTGTGGTGTCTTTCAATTGAAAAGCCTTCCAAGTTTATATTATGAATTCTCTATCCATCCCTTTGCCCCAGTAGATATCTACAAATGCCTCCAACTCTCTTCAGCCTGCAGTTGTTTAAAGCAGCTTTCTAAGCATAGAAATTGCACTTGAAGAAATTTGCAAAGGAAGCAATACTACTGTCATGGAACCAAGGTGATTACACCCCACCAGTAAAGACAATAACTGGACACAAGTGCATCCAGCTGGAGACTAACATTACCCTTCTCCAAATATAAGAGCAGCTGCATTCTTTCTCCTCATAGATGACCATGCTACAGCAAGAGCTCCATAAAGATCTCATGACACCTAGAAAGTGAAAATTTCTACAATTTTAAAAGTGTTATTTTCCAACATGAGACCTTATAACTACAATACTTGGCTTGCACCTCCTGAAAATGAAATAAATGTCCTATTTTTCTGCTACAGCTATGTTTAAGGGGATTGTTCAGCCTCACCGTCTTTCCCCAATTTGCACAGATGCCAATATTACAGGTTATATGGAAAATGGATTGAGAATAGTTCTGAGGAAAAGGGCTTGGGTGTGTTGGTTGATAAGAAGCTCAACATGAGCCAGCAATGTGTGCCTGCAGCCCAAAAAGCCAGCCATGTCCTGGACTGCATCAAAAGAAGCACGGCCAGCAGGTCAAGGGAGGGGATTCTCCTCCTCTGCTACACCCTCATGAGACCCGCCCCCCCCGGCTTAGTACTGTGTCCAGTTCTGGAGCCCCCAGGACAAGAAGGAATGGAGCTGTTGGAGTGAGTCCAGAGGAGCGCCATGAAGATGATAAGAGAGCTGGAGCACTGTCTATGAAGACAGGCTGAGAGTTGGGGTTCAGCCTGGAGAAGAGAAGGCTCTGGGGAGACCTTATAGCGGCCTTTCCCGTACCTGAAGGGGCCTACAGGAAAGCTGGGAAGTGACTTTTTACATGGGCTTGTAGTGAGAGGACAAGGGGTAATGGCATTAAACTGGAAGAGGGGAGGTTTTGGTTAGAGGTTAGGAAAAAAACCAGACATCAGGAGTACATAGCACCCTTAGGGTACTTAGGACCTTTCAGGTTGCATTCCATTCCCTGTGTTTTAAAATACCACTGTCTTGCTCATGGTGTGGTGTATTTTGGTGTGTGGTAGTGTGTTTTTTCATCTGCAATTGAGTTACTGAGACAGTAACTTAAATACAAACACTGCAAAGTAAAAAATGTTGCTGAAATCTGTTTCATGCCCCCTGCCAGAACTAATTATCTTTTCGAGGTTCTTATATTTTGAAGCGGAAAAAGGGATTACTCTTTCTGCCATGGCCATTTAATTGTATGTGAGCACTTATTTCAGCTATTTCTGAAGTGAAACACTAAATTTTCATAGCAGAGGTCACTTGTAAAATGAGTAATACTTTATAGTGTAATGTCTTACAGTGCAATGCTTTCAAGTTCTAAATTAATACCTTTCCAAGAATCAACTGAACTTGTAGCTAAGAAAACCCTTGGGATTCCCAAGCTGGGGATTTCAAATGCAGTTCCCTGCAAGAAGTCTGACAGAGCTATGACTAAAACTGGTTTCTCTTACGGCTTCCCTCGGTGCATTGTATTGCACAACAAGGATGCCTGATTTTTTATCTCAGGAGGGACAGCTGATGGTATTTTGCAACAGTGACCGAATTCTGAGACAAAATAATGTGAGACACATCAATTAGACTTTATCTGACGACATTTTTCAGTATCCTACTGAAATTAACAGGAATATCTGAGGAAGAAAATGCACATTGCTGCCAACTGCAAACCCTCAGATGTCAGTCAGGCCTCTAAAAATGATGACATTTGCTAAAGTCTGGAAGGTTTTTTAACTAACTGGATTTTTTATTTGCTAAGGTACGTTTGAGTCTCTACAATTCAGAGAAAACCTAAAACAGAGCAGCCCAGAAAACTGAGTGTTGTACAATTTGTTTCCAAGATGGAAGGCAGACATAAGCCATGAAAATGTTGTGAAACATTGAATCCTGCATACAGCAAAGAATGGGCAAGGTACATGAACTTCTGTCTGTCAGCATTCAAACTGCTATTCTAGAAACTAAGGAACCTTATTCCACCTTTCAGCGCGAATTCCACCTTGCATCTTGCATCACAGCAGCCTTTCTGTTTCTGCCTTTGCACTTTGCCTGCCCCCTGCCCTGCCAACCAGTACCAACCACTCCGGACCTCTGCCGCTCCTCCCCAGCCCCACTTCCTCCGTCGGGGGATCCCCCCGTCGCCTCAGTTTTCGGTTTCTTACCTCCTCCTCTCTCGACCCTGTCTCTAACACACCAGAAAGGCTGGCACGGTGGTACTGGGAGGACTGGGAGGACTGGGAGTGCTACCCCAGGGTACAGACCGGGCTTCTCCTCGCACAGCACAGCAGCAAGAGCCTAAGTTCACTCAGTTCGTGTCCTGCTAACTCCTACCTCAGGTTAAGTTTTACGAAGCTGGGGAAGGGCTGTCCTGCTTTTTAAGCAGGGGACACACATTGTGCCTTTGTACCCAACCCCAGCGGAGGCCAAAGGGCTGCGGGAGCTGCTGCCCGCCCGAGCCAAGCACCGGGGACAGGTCTTTGCCGCTCCGGCACCCCAGGCCCGGTCTGCGGGCGAACCGAGCTCCTCCCGGGATGCGGGGAGGGCTGGAGAGGCTCGCAGAGCGGAGGACGCTTTTAGGCGCAGGACCACAGGACCCCTCCCCACCTCCCCCCTCGTCGTGAGCCCTTTC
>NW_009952893.1:3101852-3174335 GCF_000747805.2 Chaetura pelagica | reverse complement strand
CCGCTCGCACCTGGGTGCCCTGGGGGGCAGGTCTCGGCTCCCGCGGGTGCGTGGAAGCTCCATACAAACAAGGGGAGCCCGAAGCGCAGAGCCCCTGGCAGTTTGGCGTGTGAGTGTGAGTGCCCCTCGGGTTTGCTGGAAGCCGCTTGTGCGCCGTGTGTAGCCAGAGAGCCCCTGAGCGGCACTTGGCAGCCTTCCCGCAGGGGGCACTGACCTTCCCGCTGAGGCCAGGTGGACAAAACGCTGCTGCGGGGTTGCGACATCGTCCCGCCGCTGCCCCCGGCCTGTGCCGTGAGCCGACAGCGGTGCTGGCAGGAGAGCCCCGAGAGCTCCTGTCGGGGACATTTCAGTGGCTGTCGCCAGTGTCTCGCCCCGTGTTCCCAGCTACACCCTCTTAACGCTTCACAGAAGGTACCTGCGTGTTTTGGGGTAGCTCAAGTAGGAGCTGCAGGTGGTTTGGAGGAAAGAAGTCCTGTGTGGAACTGCTTTCTCTGAGCAATACCTGTTCCTTTACGTGCTGACCTTTTCCGAGGTATTTTTCACTTTTGCTGCCAGTACTTCAGTGTCTGTTCTGCAGCTGATGAATGAATGCGTGAAAAGGCTTTGTGGAGGAGGAGTGAAGAAGGGGAGGGATCATTATTCACTGCATTGTTTGCTACGTTTTTAAAATCATCATAAAATGTGTAAGATAATAAGCTTACTTCTAAATAGTAAGCAGGTACTTTTCCTAATGGATAAAAGTTATTTTTGGAAGGCGTAAAGACACAAATGCAAAAGAAGTAATTGCAGTACTAGCCTCTAAAAAAGTTTTGAAAGTGAGTCTGACAGTTTTTAGACCAGTAAGCTTAACTTTGGGACCACGTAGAGAATTAATTGCATAACGAACAGTGAAAATTCTTGTTTTGTTCCCAGGAGGCACCTGGTCACTGACTGAAAGAAGAGGTAGATTATTTCCATGATGCCTGTTTTGGATCCATTACTAATGTGACATGAGTTAGAAAGCCCAATCCATTCCTTCAGTGGAAGACATAAGGTTAAAGTGGGGCCACCCCATAAGACAAACTACGTAACAGAGTAGCTTAGGATGCCAGAGTAGCTTAGGATGCTTGTTTCGTGTTTCAGCTGAGTTTGCTGAATAGAGGGCTGCTGCTTAACTGGTTAGTCTTCATTCTTCTCCTCCCTGTTGCTTATCTGACCAGCTTTGAGCTGGATCTGGGAGCTAAACCAGTAAACAACCTGTGTATTTTTTTTCACAGGTTTAGTTTCCTGCAAGTTTAGCTCCCTAAAGCAGGGCAGCTCAGAAAACAAAAGGGGAGTAATGTGGACATCATTGGCCCAAGTGGGATTTGGTGTCATTTTGGGGCTATAAATGTTGTACTGGCTCAGACGTATTATAAAATTGTGCCTGTGATTAGTAGAAATTCTGGTAGAACTGTAATAATCTGTAGTGTTGAAAATGGAAACAGCCAGAGTTCTTGCTGTGAAGTTTTCAGCCAGATGGGAGTGGTAGGGAAAAAGGATCAAAGAACCCTTTTGGGGTTATTTTCATAACCCTTGTGGCTGAAGGGCTTTTAAAGTCAGCTTTTTAGCGAAATTGTTTCGACATTTGTGCCACAACAGAATGATGCTATACAGGAGGCCTCAGCAACAATGCATACTGTCTTGCCCAAAAACCCATCTGCTGTTTGATTAATAAATCACTTCTTTAAATCCTGTACTGCTTCCCAAAGAAGTGTGCAAAGCACCAGCATGCAATGCAAGCAACTGGAAGTAAGAAGTGGGAAATCATGTCAACCTCTGTGTAGTACAGCCCTCAGCTGATGTAGAAGTGCTATCCTGCTTCAGTAAAATGTGCAATTATTTACTTATTATTATTATTATTTTTTTAGCATACAGGAAGAAATAAATGGTGCATGGTCTTGCAAAATGCTGGGCAACAGCCTGGCTGCCTTCAGCAGCCATTTCTGATCTGCAGGAAGAAGAGCCATGCTAAGGGTGCAGTGGATTAAAACATGGGTATAAGGCTTAGTTCATACCCCCAAGATTTGGTGAAAAGTAGAGATCCCCCCTTACTTGACCCTCACTTGACCCTTATATGTTTATCAATTCCCATGTGTCCTCCATGTGTCAGATTTCCTCTTTTCCTTTCTTCTATTTGAGTCTGAAAAACCCAGCTCTTGACAGGGCTACCCTGCCTCAGAAGTCCACAAAAACCATTTGGGAACCTGTTGACATAGAGGCTGTTTGCAATAGGTTCTGCTCCTGATCATGCATCATTAACATTTGGACAGAAAAGTGACTTAATTCTGGTTTTGTAGAGCTTGCCTGTGCTAGAAAAAAATGTTGCTACTTCACCTTTACAGGCGTTTTTTAATAGACATTAGTATATTGTCCAAATGCTGTTACACATGTACCAGTGTGCAAACTCTGTATAGGGGATTGTTTGTTGTCTTTGAGGTGCCAAGACAAACTTTACCAGAATAATCAAATTTAACCTCTTAACCACAACTATGCGTGGGTTCCAACTAGGATAGCAACAGTGGTCAAATGTGTCTATATATAAATGAAGGGCTTAAGTAAGTAAATACACACTTCCGCTTCATTTCCTCTCAGGCTGAGTACTTAATGCTGGAGAAAAGATTGTATTGGAAAAGTTGATTGAAAAGTTGTATTGACTTAAAGCTGTGGGCTTTTTCTGTAGTGCCATGTCTGTCATCTGGTGTTACGAGGTGTCAGGGTGAGTTTGGTACAGTTTTTCTTATAGAAGTATTTACATCTACTCTTTGGAGGCAGCAAAGAAAGGAAGAGGAATTTCCTTTTGTATAAATGTTTATAATTTGAGTGCTGGTGGCAGTAATAACACAAAGGAAACAAATTGAAGTCTTTGCCAGGTTTCGTATCACAGATGGTGAAGAAACTGAAGTAGAACAAAAGTTTCTTTAATCACAGAAAATTTTATTTTGAGTTAAACTTCAATGTCAAATGAGGCTCAGTGCCTTCTGCGTGCTACAGGAAGATCTCCCTCTTGCTGGTTAATGAAGAAAAGCCTATCTAGGCTGTTTGCTGGGGAATGTATTTTCTCCAGAGAGAGCTTCATTTGTGCCACTGCATGAAGATATTTCTTCTATGACTTTGTAGCCTGGAGATGTACAGATTATTCTCTTCTGTCTTCATAAAGTGTCTAAGCCAGTTCCAGCTTTATGGGCTTGGGTTTTTTTGGTTCTCAAATTGTTTTTCTACTAGCTGTGCACAGTGTCATGGAGTAGGAGGTGAGGTGGCAGGTGAAGCTAACTCCTGCTCATCTCCCAACAGGAATGCTACCCAATTCAGGGAAGGGCCCTCAAGATCAACAGGGGATCGCTTCTGGTGACTTCTGTAGATGTGGTACTATTCCACTTTTTCTTGCTCAAATTGATACTTATTTTTGGCTGCTAGTGCTCATTGCATGTCCATGACTGAGAATTATCCTAAATTGCAACCAACAGTTTGGGGACAAGGCTGGGATGCTCTCTTGCCTCCCTCCTTGCGAGGCAGATGTTGTGAATTACCAGGAAGAGGCTCAGGCTGACCACAAATTAAAACCACCATCTTTGCGGAAGGGGACAGTGGAGAGAAGTGGAACAAAGATTGTTGCATTCATATTTATCCACTGATGTGGGATCCCACTGTCCTGAGCTTTGCACCCTAGAGTTTTTCAGATAAAGAAGTTGCAGACCCAACCTGGAGATACTCATTAGAGGTTTATGTGTGCTTGGAATGTTAACTCATGTCCTATGTGAGATACACTGGTTAAGGTGTTCGTAAAAATTATTCCCTCTGCAACTCTTCAGGCTAGTATGATTGGTATTTATTTATTGTGAATGGGCTGCACAGTCAAAATTGCTTACAAGGAATGATAGAATATATGGCATATGTAATATGTGAGTTTTATTATACAGCAGTAGAGGAATTCCCATGCTGGGTTAGAATGGGCACATACATTTTAATGTATTATTTCTGACTAGCTTTTAATGTGTCAGAACATGGTATAAAAACTTACATAAAACAGTTAATTGTAGGTTAAAGTCAACGGAAGAAGAATTATTTTATACATTTCTCAGAAAGGCTTTTTCTATGACCTGAGTTACGGATTTGAACCCTTGTTGGAGCAAAGTGTCTTTCATTTTTCTCTTTTATTCTGTCCTCTAAAATACCTCCAATCTATTCAATTGCATTAATCCAAGATACTTTTCCAAAAAGTTGCTCTCTTGAACCCAGATAAATATTGGTGAAAAGAATATGGATTTCGTGTTTGCTGTCAGGAACATCCTATCCTTCTTCGTGACAAGCTGTGAGCTTGCTAACAGCTCTCTTACCAAGCGAATTGTAGTTCACAAGATGTCATCAGCCTGTCTTTTTTACCACTTCTGCTAATTTAGGCAATATGTTAAGGTAGTTTTCTGTTGGAGGGAACATCAGGAAGGACAGATAGAAGGATACCAGAAAAATTTAACCTCTCCCTTCTTACCTTGGCTTTCAAGAGGGCTTTTTCTGTATCCTCTTGGTTAGATTGCTAGGGAGTGCATGCATTTTCCTGACCTCCTTTTGTTAAGTGTCACAGTCCACTATTACTCCACTCTGAAGAGATTAGGACTGAAAACTAAAACTGTTGAAAGCAGAAAAGTAACAGTTCTGTTTCTTAAGTAGCCTTAAAAAACCCTTTCTTTCTCACCAGCACTCTTGGGTTTTCTAACAACTATTCACTGTTTTGCCAAGATGTGGTTGAAGCTTTTTTCTCCGCTGGCTTCTTCAGGTAAGAGCTTAGTAAAGGTCGACTCAAACAAAGTAACCAAAACCATAGTCTTCTCAAGATGTACAAGACTCAGTTCACTGGCTTTTGGGTTCTCTTATGCCACTAACAGACTTGGAGAGTCATTACATTGCAGATCTTGCACGATGACATGTTTCAAGACAGGTTTTGCTTTTTCTTATTTTTCAGTGCTGCTTCTCATCCTTCTGATATGTAGTCTGGGTATCATGCATATCTTGAGTTCTGCATCCTACCAAGGCTTTGAAGATGGCACTGAAGATGACACCTCTTTTAGCAGATAACAAACTTTTCCAATAATCTATGATTTACAATATTCTTTGCTTAAGGTACACTGCCACCTAGCAACAGTTTCCCTTCCCTCCCAGTTTTCTTGACCTACTTTGTTGGGGGTTGTTCAGCTTTAGTTTGTACCTGGTCTGGTCTTGATTAGCATCCAGAACCCATCAGTAGATGCCATCCTGGTAAATGTGTGTGTAGGGTAGATATTTTTAGTGGCAATAAGAACTGTAAGATTCAGGTTTCTCACTAAAATACAATGTTTTTTACTTTTATAGTGTTTTTTCCTTCCAGTGTTTTAGTGGAAAATGACGGTAACATTTTTATTATTTTTATTTTCCTTGAAGTGCTTGGTTTTGCATTCTTCTTTGAAGGAAATTAAATTAAAGGGCGACAATTAAAGAGAATTGCGTTCAGCTCTTTTCATTATTCCAGTGCAACATGAAGCATGGAGTATCCATCTAGAGCTTTGTAAACAAATACACATAGTTTACAGAAAGTACCGACCGGTTAACCCTTCTGTGCCTCCTCCAAGTTGATAGTCCTAAAAGTACAAATGAGGAAAACCCAAGCAAATACAGACTGCTTCAAAACTCAGATTCCTGCTTACTGTTCTGTTTAGAGGGGGAGTATATGCTAATGGGCAAATCTTAGCTGAAATGTTACTTGTAAAGGCTGTTGTGAAGGGAGGCACAAAGGGGCAAGTCTTAATCCGGGTATCCTCTTACAAGAGGTACTAGCTACGTCTCCTTTAAGTGAGATGGTGAAATTTGCCACTTGATGTGTTTTAATCATTGGCGATATAACTAGAGAGCTACGAGTTCTGACCCACAGAGTTCCCTGGACCTCCCACTCTCCCACTGAGGAGTGACTTCAGTGGAATGCAGGGACTTGAATGCTTCCTGAGCTTGCAGTCTTGCCTGCAGACTCTGCCTCAGTTTCTCTGCTGTAAATTGGAGGTCAATGTTGTCTCCTCTTGATTTACAGATAACACAGTGGAATGCTTCACAGGGTACTCAGATAGTTGCCAGAGAAGATGAAAAATTCTTCTGTGGTGTAACCACTCAACATGTGCTGAGGAGCTGTTGCCGGCCCATTCCCTTTCTACTGTGTGCTGAAGTACAACTTCTAGTTACTGTTTTAAGCCAGAAATGCCACATTTTATTGCAAAATTCATCTAAGCTGTTGAATCATGTCAGTCACTTCAGTGTTTTGCTCAGTTATGAGAATTACAGTCCCATATAAAATAATTTTGGTTTTTTTCAGTCAAGTATTTTGATTAAGAAGTTGAGCAGAACTTGTTTTGGTATAATAATATAACTGTTCCCAGTACTCCATCTAGTCACTTATTTAACTTAGTGCATAGTAATGCCAGAGAGTGGAGGAAATATAGAAGCTAAAAGAAACAGCATAAGTGCAATGTTAATACACTACATGAAGTTAAGGAAAATCTCACAGTTAACTTGGCAGTCTTTTTCTCTTTTATTCAAGTTTTATAGAGCTACTTGGTAGTGGAGCCAGGTTTGGATCTCATTTTCCTGACTTCTAGTTCTGTGCTTCAACTTGCTGCCTTTCCTTTCCAACATACCATATAAGACGTAACTGTCTGGTAAACCAACTTTTTCAACCATGAGGCAGATTTTGAATTCTGATTTGAAACTTCAGTAGTGTTCCTTCTCTTTCCCCACCATTTACTGATCCTTCTACTAGATGCGTGTAGGTTTTTAGGCTAATATCCATTTGCATGCCGTCTGGGAGAATTTTGGCTGACTGAGAGTCCCATAAAACAAAAGTTTCCTCTTTACAAACCACATGGAGCTTGGCTGTAGATACTCAGTTCCTTTTTCCACAAACTGTTTTTAATGGTGCCAGATTCTTCTGTTTCTTCTCCTTGTTTGGCACATGTCAGGAAAAAAAAATCTTGGCTCTTGCATAGAACATATCTTGTTTCCACTTAACTGCTCGTACTTTCTATTCATAATTCAAATCAGCAGAAAAATGCTATGGTTGTGCTTCTCCTGATTTAATGTTGTAGTTTCCTAAGCAATATTCTAATGTTCTTTTAAAAAAACAGTTCTTTCTCATACTGTAGGCTTGGTGGTAGGGGGTTTTAGCTGAATGCAGTGGTTGTCTCTGTTGATTTTGGAGATTGTTGCATGGTGTCCTGTCAGGGTAGCCTGCTGAAGCCCTGTGGAGATACACAAAGGAACAACAGACCAGCAAAATTAAGCTAAAATGGGCTCTTAGAGGAATGCCTGCTCTGTCACACAGCTGTCCCTTCCTGACACTGCAGTGAAAACCCAGATTGCAACACTGCAAGTTGCAGGCTCATGTCCATGCAGGAAGCTGAAGCATCTCCATCCTAGTCCATGGCATCCCGGGGACCTGCCAGAGGACCTGTGCATGTTTATCATGAGTTACTCATGTTGCTTGCTGACAGCCTGACCCTGCACCTATGGAGTTCTTATTTGCATGAGTCAATCTGCTACTGATGGTAGGATAGAAAGCAGCACTAAGTGTGGTTACCTCTCTGATTTCTTGTGGCTCCTGAGAAAAATCAGCACATTGCTTATTGGCCTGCTGTTTCCTCACCCTGCTTCCTTACTTTTCAGGAGACTTGTCCCCAGATTTTTCCTGAGCGGTCATTGCAAATTCTCATGTCACTTGCTCTTTAAATCTTTTTAGATTGAACAAAATGTAAAATTTTTGAATGAGACATTGAAAAAATGATAATAGAAAATTGCTGCATTTTTATTACTTTTTTAAGTGATGTAGTGTTTAGAAAAAAAATTATTGTCTCCTATCAACACCGTGTGAGAATGCAGGACTTTTGCAATTATTAAATCTGGTAGTAATAACTTAAAAAAAATAAATAAAGGCAAGCAAAAAACAAAACCAAAAGGAACTTGTATATTCCTTAAAAAGGAATATACTGTTAAAGAACAGTAGACAGAACTGACAGAGAAAAGGTGATTAAAATGAAGTTCCTGAGAAATTAGTATTTCAGTCTTTTCTGTACTTTTTCTTTGCCTTTGTATGTGTGCCAGCAGAAGGCACAGATTTTCCCCTTTTTCATGGTGTAATACATAGTCTCTGAAGGCTTCAGAGAGATGGCCTCCAACTCTGTAATGGGGCCCCAAGGAAAATCAATGAGTTTTCAGACACTGTCATTTAATCTGGTTAACAAAAGCAAGATACTTATTGAAGGAAAGACAATTGCTGGTATCTCCTCAAAGGGAATTTGAGTGACTTCTGCTGCTGGTCCACTCAACCGATGCTGTGTTTGGTCATTGCTTCCCTAGCTGGGAAGTACTGCTCCGTGTTGTCCTTTTCAGTGCTGGCATGTTTTTTTAGGTTAGCATAGCTTCTCTTTAGAGCTTCTGGCATGTGATAGATAGATAGCCATACTAATTCTCACCAGCTGGTTTTTCAGCATGATAAGCTTTGGGAGTTGCATTCAGAAGCTTCTCTGAAAATAGCTCAAACAGTGGATTGATGGTAAGGGATAATTTTTTCCTTAAGTTTTTCAGGAATTGATCTATGATATTTACTGATCTCAGACTTATACTTTGTTAAGACAGAAAACACCTCCCTGGAAGGTTTGCTTTTGTTTTGGCAGGTACCAGTATTTGTAAAATGTTTCCAGTAGACTATGTATTTCATCCTTATTCCTTTCAGAAACTTCTGTTATTTTGTTGGATAGTTGGTTGTTTTTTTTAAAAAAGTTTTTTTAGATTCCTAGGTTAGGCTTCAGCATGATAACTTTTTTGCTTAAATAGCAAATTTCCAAGCCCTACAGCTGAGGGGGAGGCATGGTGCCAGACCCCACACTGCAGTGCTTGAGTGCAATTCCCATTTAAAAAGGAGCAGCTGTGTAGCTATATGAGAAGTGAAAATGTCTCTCAATTCAGGAGCCATCCAAGAGCCAATTGTAAAACACAATGAACCCACAGAATTGATATTTGGGCAAAACAAGGAGGAAAAATGAAAGTTCTGGGAGGACAGGCTTGTACATGGTGCTCTTTCTAACCCCAAATACATGCCTGAAAGACTCTGATTCAACAGCAGTAGCACTTAGATGTGTGTATCTAATGATGAAGTTAAGCTTACAGTGCATGACAGTACACAAAAGATGGTAGGGCTTTTCAGTAACAGTTGCCATCAGAGCATACATGATTGATGGAGATTCATTTGCAGGCCGTGGAACAAGTGCAACAAGCTGGATTCAGAGCCTTGATTCCTTCTGAGGACCAAATGAGGGGAATTTGCAGTTTGTGCCCTAGTGGCTTGCATGTAATATCCTTTAAAGCCAGGTTAAATTATCTGTTGCTGTTAAGGAGCGACACGGAATTGTTCACAGCAGGACTGGAGAGGTTCCCCATGTGTGTCAGTGTTCAGTGGCTTGGGAAACAGCTGCTTGCACAATGTCTGGTTTGTGGCTGAACAGACAGCAGTTTCTGGCATTGCTGCTATGAGATACAAAAATGATAATTAAGCTTCAAAGAAATCTTGCATATGTGAATGAATCAGATTTTTTTTTTCTTTCAGTAAGCTGTTTAGTTTCTTGCATCTTAGGTAGTGAAAATGCTGATAGATCCTGCTTGATATGACCACATTAAGAGTGTAGGGATTTTTTCATAATGTATGGACTTCCTCAGGTAGAATCACATCAGATATAATAAGAGTCTTAAAAACCTGTTGTTATTAAGACTTTAAAATGAAACTGTGCATGCTTCTCCTATTGGCTCTGCAATGGTAAGAAGCTAAAATAGGCAATGCTGAGATCTTCTGGGCTCAAAAAAAGTTCAGGCTTCCTGGCTTTGTGATCTCATTTGCAGAAGCAGGACATACCTTTATGTTTTACCCTCCCAAACAGGTGTCAAATAAAGTATAGTTGCGACCTGTCTGGTCTTGCCTCCTTCACAGACTAGGTGGTTTCAGTGTCTCCTGCGTCAACTCCATTAAATTGTGGTTGAATTAAATTGTGCTTGAAATTGTGTATGGAAAGGTGTCCTTCCTATGATTTGTGTTTTCCTTTGAGTGATGAATAGTCCAGTGCTTATTCCATAGGTTGTTCTTACCATTCTGCCCTCACTTTAAGAAAGGGGAGTGAATTCAGTTTCATTATTGGATGCATATGCCTTTTAAAATTTGAAAAAAAAAAGAAAGTGATGAAAGAAAGCCCAAGATGGCATCCAAAAGTAACAAACAAGGCCATGGGACAGAATCTAGTTGGAGGTGTGTGACTAGTGGAGTCCCTCAGGGGTCGGTACTGGGACCGGTGTTGTTCAGTGTTTTCATCAATGACCTGGATGAGGGAACAGAGTGTGCCCTCAGCAGGTTTGCTGATGACACAAAGCTGGAAGGTGTGACTGACACCAAAAGGCTGTGCTGCCATTCAGAGAGACTTAGACAGGCTGGAGAGTTGGGCGGGGAGAAACTTGATGAAATTCAACAAGGGCAAGTGTAGAGTCTTGCATCTGGGCAAGAGAAACACCATGTACCAGTACAGGTCGGGGGCTGACCTGCTGGAGAGCAGTGTAGGTGAAAGGGGCCTGGGGGTCCTGGTAGACAGGAGGATGACCATGAGCCAGCAATGTGCCCTTGTGGCCAAGAAGGCCAATGGCATCCTGGGGTGCATTAGAAAGGGGGTGGTTAGTAGGTCAGAGAGGTTCTCCTCCCCCTCTGTTCTGCCTTGGTGAGGCCACATCTGGGATATTGTGTCCAGTTCTGGGCCCCACAGTTCAAGAAGGACAAGGAACTGCTTGAAAGAGTCCAGTGCAGAGCCACAAAGATGATTAAGGGAGTGGAACATCTCCTTGATGAGGGAAGGCTGAGGGAGCTGGGTCCCTTTAGCTTGGAGAAAAGGAGACTGAGGGTTGACCTCATCGAAATTTACAAATATGTTAAGGGCGAGTGTCTGGAGGATGGAGCCAGGCTTTTTTCAGTGATGTCCAGGGACAGAACAAGGGGCAATGGGTGCAAACTGGACATAGGAGGTTCCGTGTAAATATCAGACAAAACCTCTTTACTGTGAGAGTGACAGAGCTCTGGAACAGGCTGCCCAGAGAGGTTGTGGAGTTTCTTTCGCTGGAGACATTCAAACCCCGCCTGGACAAGTTCCTGTGTGATGTGCTCTAGGTGATCCTGCCTGGCACGGGTGTTGGACTAGGTGATCTTTTGAGGTCCCTAAGATTCTGTGTGATTCTGTGTATGTCTTGTTTGAAGTATTGAGTACTGCTGTTGCAAATAAACATGTGCACAAAGGTGCTGGCAGGCTCATCTGACACATCATTAATTGTGCCTCAATGGGAAATTAGTGTGGACTGAAGCAACTTGCTGCCTATCCTTTCTCCCTACCCCAAGAAAATTTGGATGGACCAATATGTGTGCACTACCTGCTGCTGCTCTGTAGGCTCCGCATTGCATGCTTGCTTGCTTGTTTCAGGAAAAAGAACAACAGCCATTTTTTTAAACTGAGGCTATAAAAAATAGAGATAATTCAGATGGGCCCAGATGAACCCATGCTTAATGTTTTGCTTAGAACTTAAAAAGAAAAAAAAAAGTTGTTTTGTTGTTTTGATTTTTTTTGTTTTGCACACTATTGCAGTGTATTATTGATAATACCTCTGAGACTGTTGTTTAGTAGCCGGGAATATGTATGACCTCATGCCTCCTTATTGCATTTTATCAGTTCCAGAGACTCAAATGCACCGTATGCCATAGAAATGTGAGGGATGAAGCAACTTAAACTGTAGTGATAAAGTTCATTTCATCAAAATGAAAGCCCTGGAAGATTTTTCTTGCAATTGTTTTCAGCACAGTATGCTCGTGCTTGTAACTTTGTAGGTAATTGGTGGTGTTGTGAATGTGCAACAGAGATCAGGGAATTGAAGACTTCAATGAAAGACTGCAACATTGGATACAGAAATCACCGTATGTGCTACAATGTTGATGATTTTCAAAGTGAAGATCAGATGCCCTCAGATTCCCACACATAGGACTTTTCTGTCCCCCATAGCTTTTCTCACTGCACGGGACCCAAGACTCTGGAAGACAAAATCCCCATTGCTAACACACAATAGGATACCACTGGTATCCTATTTAGTCGCAGGCATTCTAATCAGCTACAGCTACAGATTCAGTCATGCTGCATCAGATGCATGTTTTTACTTTTTTGTGGCAAATACCAGATCATCTCCTTAAGACCGCAAGGTAGTAGAAAGTCTTCTGTGCTCCTGGCAGTCAGTCAATTTCTTAAGATTGCAGGAGGGTCAGAACAATTAAATGTCTGTTGAAGTATGAATTTTACTCCACATCAGTACAGGGTATGGACATCTCTCTCATTTTCCAGGGTTGAGCTGGTCAAAGCAGCCTCAATAATCATGACTTTGTAAGCTAAATTCCTCAAAACTGATCTGTATATGGAAAGCAACCAGCACAGTTGGATTCTGTAATACAAATAAGGTCCTTGGGCTCTACTGTAATTCTACTGATAATTATTATAACCTGACTGCAGAGTTTGGCTCTGCATAATGCCAGATTTATGTCGGTAAAGGATAAAGTCTATATTTATCAGTTTTTGCTCTTTCAGCAGGCTTTCTATTTTGGATTATCCCTTTTTTCCACTAGGTATTAGAGCACTTTTTTTTTATGATTTCTCAATTTCCTTTTTTACTGTTCATGTACTTCACTGCAGTGTATAGGAACTATCCTCATGAATTCCCATTGCTCAGCTCACGGGTAAGCTAGGCTAATGAGACCCTTCTTTGTTTCATTTGAGTGGGTTTTGCTAATTGCTTTTATCACTGCTGGAACCTGTAAGGGGATTTTCCATAGACAAAATGACAATAAAAAAATGAAGCACTTTTGTTGGTAAGTCACCTCGCAATTCCAACCAAATCCTCCACATAGCTGTCAGCAGACGTGAGTGACTCCTTAACATCCAATGCCTCTAATTGCCCTTTATTTCCTCTCTATTCTCCTTGTGTGTGATTTATTTCTCAGTTGATAGGATGAAAACCAAAAGAAGGTTGGGATGGACTGCAGCTCCACTCAGCAGAAGGGAGAATGAAAGAGCAAGTTAGGACGGTCAACATGCAGGAGGAAGGGAAATTTCATCCTGCCTGTCCTGTGGTCGTACCTGACCCCTCCCCATCCTACTTCACCTTCGTATCATCATTTCCTTACAGCTCAACTCATGAAGGGGGAGCCTGCTGCTTCTGCAAGCCTAATTGGCAGGGTCTTCAACACTTAATCCTTCCCAAAGGCTCATGGTAGCATCTTCAGTTACCCATTTGTATCTATCTTCTTCCCCAAGTCTTGCTCAGTATACTGATCATCAGCCTACACACTCACTTTTCCCCAGGATCATATAATTATTTTCAGCATGATGATAGTAATAGGTTTTATAAGCTTCCTAAGATAATATGATCAAATGCATTTCAAGCCCCAAGAACGAGATGGCAGCTGTTAGTTGAATGCACCCAGGAGTGGACAGGTAGACCTGTGCTCTGGCTTTTGAAGAAAATTTGCACTGAATCATAATGGAGTTTACTGACACCTTGAGTTTGTAATTATTGATGTTTATGAATTTCAGAAAGCTTACGTTGCATCATGATATACTGAGTTTTTTTGGTCTAGCTTGAAACTTTGCCCTTGAGCTGTGCTGTGGTCTATTCCTATTTTTGACTTGGTGAAGAGTAGCTTGAAACCTTCCTGCCTTTCTGCAACACCTGCCTTCTGCAGGGCTACTTCCTTCACCCAGAGAAGGGATTAGAGCCATCACTATTCTCTTCATTTATATAATTCTGTCATTGCCCTGACACCAGCGTAATCTTCTTGACTGGCTGATCAAACTGATTTTCAACAGTTTTAGACAGAGTAAAAAATTAGTGTGTTTAAGTCTTCCTTGATTTTTCTGGCAGTTTTTCTGCCGTTCAGTCTAGCATTTTCTTTCTTTATCTCAAGACCCTTTTGTTTTTTACTGTGCTTATCTTCCTTCCTATAAAATACCTGATACAGCTGGTGTTTTCTAACCGTTCAGCCTCTAATTCTCCTCATCTCATGTTAAAGCAATTAATGAGTGATGAGTCCCTTATCAGACTTTGTATCATTACAGTGTTACATGACTTTTTTGCCTTACTTTAGTGAGTTGAGGTTTTGCATGAGTTTCAGCAAACTCAGGATTTTACCTTAGATATTTGCTCACACCATAGGGCTTCTATGGTGGCTGCAGCTTTATCATGTAGCCAAATGAAGTAATTCCTTCTGTAAGTTGTGCGTGTAGATTTAGTGGTTTTGTGATTTGTAACATGTCAGTAACAAATTAAATACTTTTGCATATGAAAAACTGTTCAAAATCACAACAAATCTCGATGCTTGGGGCTTTTGGAAAGGGAACAGACCTTTGTTTTTTGGTCCTGCTTCTGCTAAGAAAGGGCTTTGGATTTTGCAGCAGAGGGAGTTTTGCATTTTTCCTCTGCAGGATGGACAGGCACAGTAGTTAAGGGTGCTTTTGGGGGAGTCATGGTCACTGAATTTCTCAGTAACATTTTAAACACCAACAAAGTTTTGCCATCCTGGCTGCATTAGATGGGGCTATGATTTGTCCATCTCCTCACCAACACAGCTGTGCCTGCAGAAGTCCTCTGGCAGTGTCAATGGTACTTGGGGGGCAGGGGGGATTGCCGTGGTAGCTCTTCTGGTTGAGGAACCAGCTTAGTGGGTCTTTTCAAAGCATGTTTGCTCACATGGCATTAACTGATGAATAGGGCAGACCAGGCCATAGGGGAGGGAGTGAAAATCTTAATGCTAAAGATATGGAGCCTGACCATGCATGAGTTCTTTGCTTTTGCTGGATCTTGCCTTCATCATCTCACCATCCTTGCATGGTGACATATGTGAATTTCTGGTCTAATGGTATGATGAGAAGATGCAGTATTCTGTATATATTTTATACTTTGAACAGAGTTTCAAAGCTTGGTTTTGGTACAGCTAAATTGCCATTATTCATGATTCTCAAAGAGTTTAGAATTCCTTATCTGGAACGTAATTTTAGTTGCCTAAAAGTTCATGGAGGATGAGACCACTTCTTGTTGGTAACTGACGTTATTAAAAAATAGTTTTCACCTCCATCTGTATACACAGGCTGGTTGGCAGCTTAAAAGACTGGGGCTGATTCATTGTTTCCTTTCATAAGCAATATTACATATATTTGAATTACATAGATTGTGTAAAAGTATAATAGCCACATGGCCTGATCATGAAGCAAATTAATTTTTTTTCATGTTCCTAACACTGTGAAGTAGTGACTTGTCTCTCAAACTTCCTTCTGGGTCTGTAATGCTAGCAACTGCGTGTGGCTAACCAGAATTGGCACCCTCGCTGTTCTCTGCTAAACCCATCCATTATTTTTCTTTCCATGAACAGGCTTGCTTGTGTGTAACCACATCTGCTGACAAGTCCTGTGTTTTCCACTGGGATACTAACCATTTAAGAGGTATCTGTAGCCTATTCTCTTTTTATACAAAAGATTGGAAGGAGTAATTTTATTGACTTATACAAAGCAAAAGTACTCTGTTTCAGTGATTGAGAAGGTTGGAACCTTTAGACCCTTTTTTCATTCATAAGCAGTAAGATGCAGAATACAGTCAAGGAATATTGTCTTCCAGCTGTGGACCACATAGGATGTGAATTTTTTGGTATGGTGATGACAAAACTAATCACACAGATGCTAAGTGGCTTTTGAGCCACAAAGATTTTGTAGCATTATAGTATTTTTTGTTTGTTTGGGGTATCTGGAAACTGAGATAGTACTTCTTTTAACAAAATCCGTCACAAGTTTGTGAGCAAGAAATCCCACAAGAAGGTTCTGTGGTAGCCTTCAACTGCACAGAGCTGGTTGCAGTTTGTTATCACTGAACTTTTAAGAATTTCTTCTGGTCACTTTATTACAAGATAGTTTCTTCTAGAAAAAAAAAAAAAAAAAAAAAAGGTGTTATGGGTAGTAAAAATAATGTGTTTTTTCCATTGTGAAATGTGCATGGGTTCCTTCCCAGAGAAACCAGCCATGGGGGGGGAAGTCCCAGCCTATGCTTAGGGTGTGTGACAAGGCCCAGTACCTAGGAAGTGAACATCCCACCCCACAGACAGAGCCACACTGAGTTAATTCATTTTTTTCAAAATAAAGAACATTTGCCTCACCAGCAATCATATTTATGCCACTGCAGTCATGAAGGCTGTAATTCCTCTCCTTTGTTTTTTCCTTACCATTCAGAGTATCATCACTTCTAATCTTGATGTTCAGTCCTGTGCATTGGCAGCTTCAACTTTAGAATCATTCCTTTTTTAGCTAGGCAGTTTTTCCTGAACCATTAAGAACTGTAGGCAAATGTGAAGATAATGACTGGCTGTACAATGGAAAAGATGTAAGGTAGGTAGTTGAATTGTTGTATAATAGGTGATAAAATATTTGGAAGCAAAGAGAGCTCATAAGAAGGGAATGGTAGACTGAAAACCCCAACCATCCTTTGATTACTACCAGATTCATATGTTCCTGCAGTCTTAACATACTAATTAACCACAACTGGTACATTATGGATACTTATGAATAAGTAATTTTCCTTAGCTCTGGTTTAACTCCTGAAGTTACTATTTTATGTGCTTATTTTGATGTTAGCTTCACATTCAGTTAGCTATACTGTTTGGTGTCAAAAATTAAACTTAGCTAAATTGATCAATGTTTCATTATACATAATTTCTAAATAATACAGTACCAGTCTTGACAGCCTATGGCAATTGATAACTTTTAAAAGAAAAAGGTGTCATTTATTTTTTTTCCTTAAAACTGATCTATGTTGGTTGCCATTTTCTTTAGTGTCAGTTACCTTTTATCATTAATTCAGGCAGTTGGGCATCTTTGGGTGAAATTGGAAGCAAAGCTCAACTCCTATAAAGTGAGTTTGTTTCTTATTAAGCTGTTGAAATGAATGTATTATCTGAGTTCACATACAATCTTCAGAGGTTGCATTTTTCCCTTTCCTTTGTTTTTGAATAGAAAAAATGTTGGGAGAACCAGACCGTTACAAGTCTTAGAATTGCTTTAGGTATGTGGTTTGACTCCCTAGTGTGACTGTGCTGCTGCAGCTGAGGCAGTGCTGCATTGATGGTCTCTAAATCATGTCATCTGTGCTTGAGTGTGCTGCTGCTTGGTATCAGTAGGACATTTTAATTCTGTGCCTACAGTGATGGAGCCACATTGTGGCTCAAATCACCAGTACTTCAACAAGACCTCACTGAAGTAAAAATGTAGAGTGTTCACTAGTAAAGTTCCTGGAAAAATGCAGATTATTATTGGACAGTCATATAGTGTTGTCAGAAAGTTTTAACCTTTTACAGGCTGAGCAGTCGAGAGTTCAGCAAGGAGTTAGTCCAGACTTGGGATTTCTAGTCTGGGTCATCTTCTCATGTTTCTGTGCTTTGTGTGTGAGAGCATCTGGCATATACCTCTCCCTAGAAAGCACTGCTGGTTCTTCACCCTTATGCTAGTCCCATGAGTGCTGTGAGAATCCAACTTGGTTTTTATGTCCTTAGCAACTTTTTTGGGCTGATGGACTTCACTCAAGTCACCCACTTACAGCATGGTTTTGGATGATGCCCAGTATATGTGGCTTCTGCAGAGCAGGGAGTGCCTGTCTTGCACAGAAAGGATCATCCTGTTATATAAGGACACTGTCCATTTTTTCTGAGTGATAAGAAAGTTATCTGCAATTTTGTAAGACCACTTGGATTTTCTCATGGATGAAAAGTAAAGGCTCTCTTATAAGTAGCGGTAACAGAAGGTGGATGATGTAGTATTAAGAATATGGTCATTTTATCTGGGCTTTTTAGAAGAAATTACTGTAATAATTAAGGTAAGAAAGAATATGGAACAAAAACATCCAGGCAACTTGTTTGAAATTCCCCTATATGTACTCTGCTTCTCAAAAATTACTGCAAGAATTCCGTATGGGTTTTTTTGCTCCACAAAATCACAACAAAATTGCTTTCCATTTTTCAACCTGGTGCTTCTGCCAAATTTTTTATGTTGGGAACATGATGTGGTGTAAAAGGCATCTGTAACCTCAGGCTCTCAAGAAAAGGCCCATGTTTTATACATTATTCTCTTCTATTCGATGGGTACCTTCTAGGAAATGTCTTTGTTAGTTGTTCTTTTTCCCAGTACAGAAATACTGCTTCAACATGTTCTGTGCTGAAATGTCAGCGTTGTGCTGTTGTGTAGGTGGTAGTATGTATTATACACAGTTTTCAAAACCTGAATAATCAGTGATGTGCATGACTTTGCCAGGGAAAACAAATGGCTGTGTCATCTTAATTTCGGTATATCAAGAAAATGTAACCTATAAAAGTTAATTAGCATTCTTCCAGAAGGGGGTTGTTTAGTTAACATCTTTGTTTCCATGTTTTCAATTTTGCCAGAAGTTGGAGGGGAGTGTTTTATTCTGTTGCTAATATATACCCATAGATTTGCAGAGTATTTCACGGAGTTTTAGCTACCATGCATCTGTCCTTCATTTCAGCAAATGGCGAGGTTTTCCACTTGCTTGCACAAGTGCTTAGATCCACTGAAAATTTTTATTCTGGTTTTCATGTAATTTTTTTGCATAGTTTTTATAAATAAAATCCCTCAAGCCTTATGGTGTTCTTGTTATCTATCAAAATGAAGTTTTGCCAATGATTTTAATGGGAGAAATGCTGCTGTTGTTCATTTGCGTTGCTGGTCGCTGCAGGGAGTTGATGGATCTCCACCTCTCATGGGTTTGGTTCTCCGGGAGGCTCAGTCCCTCTTGTTCAACCTAAATACTACTGACATTTGGCTATATTGGATGCACCAAAGTTTCTGATCGGAAACAAAACTGAAGTCTGAGCACCCATAATACTGAATTATGTAACCTCACTTGATTTTTCTGTGTAAGTCTGCAATTCCTTAGCCTTCTTCCACCACTTTAAAAACTAACTGGTAGAAGATGTAGCTGTGTGCACACCAGCATTATTAACTGTGTTAAGGTAAGTTATAAATATTAGAGAAGAAGCTTCTGATGCACTATCTGGTTTGATAAACTCTGTCTAGATGGAGGCCCTGGGGATGAAGAACACCATGCAGCACTATAGATTTGGGGTGGACCTGCTGGAAAGTACTGTTTCTAACATGCTTGTTCTCCTGTCGTCTTTAGTCTTACCAAACACATTACCATGTTTTGAATGTTTCTCTGTGAGGGCTCCATTTGCCCTTCCTCATTTGCAACAAACTAACTGCCTATGGAGTGGGAGGTTGTTTTAGAGGTTTAATAAAAACAGAAGGGAATACCCATTAGAAGTAAAGGGTGGAAATCATAAGCCTTAAGACTATTTTTTTCTGTCCTTAGTTTTTATTAGTAAATGTTGCTTTCAGTTCTTTACTCACCCAAGTTGTATAGTTTTCCAAATTTTGGCACTTTGGCTAATAGAAATCTTAAGTTATCTTGTGGAATTTTAAATCACATTCACTTTTTCTTTTTTTTCCCTCCCATGTTACAATTGCTAGGCTTTCCTGGAGCATTTGGGTTTTACTCTTTTTTTACTCTTTTACTCTTTAAATTTACTCTTTAAAGCTGTTGACTTTGGAACTGTCCACGTTGGAAATAATCCAGGACATGAATACTAATTACTGCAATAGCAGCTTCCAGCCCAAAGATTTATTTTATCTATGCATGTCTACACAGTTACTCTGTATTAAACAGGGTATCTCTGGTGATGATAAGAGGTGGAAACTCTAGTTGTGTTTTCTGGCTGTCTGCCTTGCACCCAAAGAGACCCACATACACAGCAAAATAATTCTATTTCATCTAGTGGATAGGTGCATGAGGGTGAGTGCACTCCTAAAGTGTGAGAAGAGCTTTAATAATGATGCACAGTTTCCTTCTTATCACCCCTACATCCTGAAGTGACTCGAAGACAGAGCCATAGGTATGAAACTACAAGGAAACTGGGCAATACTGTAACTTTGTAGGGCCATGGGGTCTGCAAGCTATACACAGCCATGAGCCTCCACCCTTCCATGCTTCTCATGCAGGGTCCAGCATGAAGAGGTTTGGGAACCCAGCTGAGTGGCCAGGGCATGAGGCAAGCACAGAGACAGCCTTCAAGAGCTCTCAATGGGTTAGCATCTGCCCTGTTGATTGCCAGAACCTGCTCTGAGCCCTGCAGCCCCTATGCTCTGCACAGTGCTCTGCACTGCCCTGCAGCCTCATGGCTCTTAAAGGGCTGCAGTAAGGGCAGCTGTAGCTCTTGGAAATTGGATTGTTTTACTGTTACTACTGTATTAATATATGTCATCTAACCATTTATTTCAAGCTCTTTTGAACTTTTAGCTCTAAGAAGTAGGTGATATTGAAAAATACTCAAAATAGATCGCTGACAGTTTGTTTTTTTTACTCTGCTTTCTTCTTACTGTACTATGCTAATGCCAGATATACTAGAATAGTAACAATTTTAAGGCAAAGTCAGTAATTGTATTGAAGATCTTAAATGACATGGTGAGGAGGAGGGTGAAAAACTGTTTCCAAGGTCTGGAATTGGCAAAAGTTTTTCTTAACAAGAACAGAGAGACAGGTGGAAGGATGGGAAGGATGGGGGCATGCCAGTGCCAGGACAGGAGGGCAGGAGAAGAGTTTGGTGCAGCTTGTGGGATGAGCTAGCACCAGTTATTTGTAGATGTGGGTGGGTTAATAAAGATTAAACAGTAGCAGAGTTGAAAAATACTGTCCCATATGCACAAGCATCTCATGGAGGTGGGGTAGACTTTTGTGCATGGTCCTGGGAGGATCTGGAGGTAGGAAGAAGAAGACTTCAATCATGGGAGTCAGGCTTCCTGGGATTGGGTTGTCCAAAAGTACTTTGGAAAAGCCCTAACATGGGCAGATATTTGTGTGGCGAAGGCACAAGGAATGGACAGGAAAATGTCCTTAAAGGGTTGAGTAGATTTGTGTTCAGTTTAGTCCTGTCCTTAAAATGGTGAATCATGAAGTGAAAGAGTGCAGTAACAGATGACTGAAAGGAGCTTGTGGAAGTTTGGTTGCTTTTGTATTAGTAAAGAATATGTTTAAAATTTGTTTCTCTAGACACATTTCCACATTCTGGTTTATCATTGTGTCGGAGGATAATATGAGATTTTGCTGGATTTGAGTTTGAACCAAGAACTATCAAGATCTCATAGAGAAGAGAAGAGAATTTTCAATAAAATGGTGAATGCTTTTCTGGACGAAATGTTCCATCTTACCTAGTTAGGGACCTCACCTAAAAAACCTCCAAAAGTTCACATTTCCTTTGCCAACTAGAAAAAATCATGTTCTCTACCTAAATAAAAATTCAGTACAGTATTTCATAGAATTCATGTCATTGTGCCTCAAATAATGAAGAAAACAAAAAAATTAAACAATATGTATATTAATGCCAAATTATATGAGCCTCCCTTTAAAAAGTTTTCTTGGAAAAATCAGCCGACTTAATCCCTTCCAGTACTGACAGAACTGGAGCTATTGCCCTATGTAAGAATTATAAGTTACTGTAAAATATGTCTATCTGAATTAACTGCAGAAAATTAATTCCAAGAGAAAGGGTTAATATGTCATTATTACAAAAATTACAAGTCTTGAAAAAAGAAGCATTACAAAGTGAGAAAATAAGTGTTGCATTCAGTTCAAGCTCTCTTGTAGGGGTTGGATTTCTTTTTTTGAAACTATTCTGTGTTTTGCTTGTGTAGTTTGTACTTCTGTGTTTTAGTGTGAGGACAAAAAACGTACCTTCCACAATGAGACCCTACTGTAGTAAGAATTACAGAAATCTGCAATAGTGTCTTTATACTTCTATAGAAGTGTAACATTTATTTTTATCTACCTATATATATAATATTTAAAACTAGTCCTTTCTCTCTTGTCAGTGTGCTGTGCCATATGGTGCCGAGCAACATGCCAGATGATAAAAATATTCCTAGAACATATGATATCATCAGTCAATTCAAGAAGGGTGAAACTTCTTGACCAAAGCATTTGTGGCTTTGATACATTTTCCTAGGTGTAAAGTGTATATTTTGAAATGATGAAGTGTGTCCAAGAGGTCTCCTTTTATGCAAATTCTAAAATACCGGCTTAGAAAGTTGTGCTTGTTAAAAAAGGTTGAAACTAAAGAAATTTTGTTTTAACAAAGGAATTCATGGCAAAGTAGCAGTTCTTTTGATAGCAAAAAATGATTCACCTTCTTCCTTTCAGTATATATTGCTGATAGCTGCCCTGGTATTGGAACCACGCCATGAGGAATGGCATCTCTCCATCTCCTCCACTCACAGAGAAGACAGAATATAGTGCTTGGTCAGACATGTTCATGCTTAGTGCAGACAGCTATTTGTCCATGCTTGGGAAAAGGTTGTGTGTGCACAGAAAAAAAGAAGAAAAAAAAAGACAATATTAAGTGTTAAGGTGTTGACACTGGATTTTTCTTAATTTATATTGAGCTTGTTTCTATCTGTGTTTACCAAACCCCAAAAAACAGGAAATGAAGTTTTTTCTATCAGCAGGGTGACTCTTGGTCAATTGGCCTGCTCCAGGCAAGCTGTGCATGTTTCTTCAGAAAAGATCACAATGATGCTACCAAGGAAAGAGAAGAGACATGTTGAAAGCTGTAGGGACAACACTGCAGAAAAGGTGGCCTTTGTGGTGGGGTGAGTGATATTCACTGTAAATAACAAACTTATGTGCTAGAAATGCCTACGCAGCCTGTGTCTGTAGCTGTCTGCCAGTTCTCTGTTCCTTGTGCCTTTATCATGGGAGGAATATTAAGGAGAAAAGCCTTGACTGAGCTGGGACCTAAAAATTGTGTTGGTTGATTCGACAGGATCATCTCCATGTCACTGGACATGTCTTTCTGCTTGTCTTCCTTAATGTGTTTCCTTACAGTGTTCATGTTTTATATGAGAATCTCCCTAGTGTCAGGTTTGGCGTTCCTAGGTTGGTGTTTTTTAGGCTTACCTTAAAATTCAAGTGCATATTGCATCATCCTTCTTCTTGTATTCACTCTTCATAGATTTCAAGTCCTCGAGTCATCCTCCTTTCCCCTCTCATCAGATATCTATTAGGACTTCAGCATGTTTATTTGTAGTAAAAAATTACCTTACAGGAATTATTAGATATTCCGGGACAGAGACCTCAGTTATACAAGGGATAGTTCAAAAGATTGTGTCTGGTCTGACTGCTATGACCTGATTTATAGAATGAATTAATTAACTAGGTCTGAATGAAAACTAACATTTAGAAGTGTGGTTAAAAATCTTTTTGCACATTGCTCAGGCTCAGACCTTTGATGTTACAGTCTCACCAGTTCTCCAGTCATCATTAAGTTCCCAAAGAGGTAGGATGTGTATTTGTATCTAAAAACATGGAAAAATGTATATGAGCAAAAAAATGAAAGTTTTTGGTTTTTTTTGTACAATGTGAAGAGGAAAAAAGGGTTGCAAAGTAAAATTTATAAAACAGGGTGTAAAGTGTAAATACTGTCACAAATTACTATCTGTATACCAGCACGTATGGTGTTGATGAAATGGAAAAAATACAGTACTAACTTCCAGTTTATACTTTCCATTGTAGTTTTCCTTCCCTTCTCTTTCTTATTTAATGATTCTCCATTACAATCTCAACCCATGAACTCATCAGCAATTTTTTTTTACAGGTTAATGTACTTACAAATGTAATAAAATGTTCTCATCAGAGGGCATATTTATGAACAATCCTCCTCCCCTGCCCCCCAATTTTTTGTTTGAAACTCAAATACATACCTAATTTAGTACTTTTACAGTGACCAATTAGTTTGGTGAGAAGTGCTTTGCCTTGTGATTGAATTCTAAATCTCTTGAGAGTTCCTGCTGGCCTTTTAAGTACTCAGGCACTGCATGTTCATTTGGGTTTTGTGTGTTTAATGCAGTACTAAATGGGCTGAAAACCAAGAACCCTGTAGATTTTATCACCTTTTAGGAGTTCTGTTCCTGGGAACTGTATTTATCATGCCTGTGATATCCCTTTATAGCTGCCCCTCATGGCTGGGCTCTTCCCAAAATCAGACTTGCTAGTGGTCATCATTGTTGAAACATGACATGTTTTTCCATATATGTCTTTGATAACATAATAATCTACTAATGCCAATTTTTGAGAATGTGGCCATCTTTCTTGTACCTCTTCTTCCCCAAACTAAGATCAGACCTACAGAACTATCTAACCCTGTGGTTCAAATATCAATATGAACTTGCCCTGCCTAAAACTTCTGAGTAGCTCTGCTGACATCTTCTAAGCTGAGGTGATCAAAATGCTGGTAAGTGGATAGGGATAAAATAGTTTTGTAAATATGATCCACTCATTTCTCTGTATTCAAAAGCAAAAGGCCTATAAATTGTTTCTTAGTGGGGTTCTGGTGCCTAAAAATGTTCTTTATTGCTAATGTTAGGCTGGTATGCCAGAACAAACAACATGAGTGTGATTAAAGGCTGAGATGACCAATACCTCATCTACTTCAAAAAAGAATAAAACAGCATCTAGTACTGTTACACAATTATATATCACCTTTCTGAGGATCTTGTCATTACACTAATTTGGAACTAGAGAGTATTGTTGTCCATACTCTGTTGAGAGGACTGAGTCACAGGTACAGACTTTAAAGATGCTGTTAAGGAGGGTCACTGGGTTCTGATCTGGCATGGTGCTGGTTTCTGCAGCCAGAGTGAGATGTGACAGGAACTGTCTGATATTGTGGCAAGGGCATCTCCCAATGCATTGGATCACATAATGGGCACTGGCCACTGCAACTGAACATTTATTAATTTGCTGTCTTAATATTGTAACCTGCAGACTGTCTCAATTAATTTGCAATCAATAAGAAACAACACAGTGGGAATAGGAACACGATCTAAACAAGTAGGAGCTAACAAGGCTGCGGGTTGCTGGGCACAGCTCTGTGGCACTAACCTGCCTTGTGAAGCATCTCAGCAGGTGCCTTGCAGCACACACTGCTCCCGTGTAGCCTCAGCGAGGCTGCTTCAGGGCTGCAGCTTGCTCATTTCCTATATAATGTATCTAAAGAAAACAAATCAGGCACAGTTTACTGTGTTTTTGTTGTTTTTTAATATTTATGAAGCAGTTAATAAACCTTATCAGCCTTAGCTAACCACACTGTAAATATTTTCAGTGGGGCTCTATACTCTCCCTAGTGGTGAAGGGTAGCTAGAGGCAGCAAAGCTCAGAAGTTACGGGCAATGGTGAAAGGGATTTTTAAGGCTCTTATAACCTGGAATATTCATTCTTGTAAGAGACCACATTTTTCAGAAGGTAGAGAAACACAGTTATGAGCACAAAAATGTACCTACTTGTATGGATTAGTGCAGTTGGTTCACTACACAAGCAAACGCATATTTCAGCACCTAATTACCCCTTCTGAAGTGTAGTTATGCAATGTACACCCACTTGCTATAAACCTGAATGAAGATATAAGTTGTTTACATTGCAAATCTCTGCCTCTTTTAGAAAATCCAACTTTTACTCACATCATATGAGCAGCTCACAGGATTTTACAAATTCATCTCAACAGAAAGCAGATGGTTTCAGAAAGTTGAAATGAAGAAGAAAAAGGAAGAAATTGGAAGATCAGAGCTAAAATGTGTAACATTAGGTGAAAGCTACTGTGATAGATTTTCATTTTTAAAGACAGGGTATTACAACAATTAGTCTTGTGTCCTGGCATGCAGGGAAAAAGGAAGTGCTTAAGATGTTATTAAAGAGGCAACTTTATTTATTTATTTATTTGTCTTTCTATCTATTTTTATCTGGGAAGTGTTCAATGTAAAATTGCAGAGCACAGATTAGCTTTCCTTCTTTAATTTTCTTTCTGCTTAGGAGGTAGTGTCAGTTTGCAATGTCTAAGTCTTCTCTAGGACTTCCACTTGGAAAACCCAATGTTTCCTCACTGTGCAAGACCCTAGTGATTCTTGTCTCAGTGCTAAAGTGAAAGAGGACATTATCTCTGAGACAAGAGAATGCAAACTTTTCTGATGTCTGCAAGGGAGCTGCACCTATCTGCCCTGCTCAGCCTCTGTCTCCAAAGATTACTCCTGCCCCTCCAAGGCTCTGTGGATTAGGGGAACCTCAAAAGGGCACATAACAGTCCTGCTGCAAAAAATTAACAGCCTGTTTTAAATTAGTAGGAAGAGTAATTTCCTCTTGCAGTACCAATATTTCCTTATTAAAATAAGAGGGTGAGATTTAAATACAGCATAAAACTTCCAATACTGTGTAGTATTTCTTGGAGGACTGTGTTTGCTGTGTTTATTTGCCTCAGGGGTAACACTTTTTTATGTACATTGTGAGGCTCAATAGTCTGGCAGCGGCAGTGCTCAGAGCTGCTTTTCTTGATACGGTGCATCTGTCTCTGTTGTGATGGTATCTATAGCAAAGTTGATAGGAGAGAAGTAGGGAGTGAAGATGTGTCTGGACTCAGTTTTTCAGTATTGCTGTAGTTAGGTTTTTCAAAAGGTTGTGATTAACTTTAGTGTAAGGTTGAACAAATGCTGACCTTTTTTTACACCTGACTATTTTGAAGGAAAAAGTGATAAAACATTCCCAGAGGAAATTTTGCTTTAAATACTGTGAGGATTAATTACTGCCTGTTGTCTCCACATGGATACATAATCTTTTTGGGTTGGTGTGAGAAATATCATGTGTGTTTTATTAATTATCAGTGTTTGGGCAACATAACCTTTTTCTTATTTGAAACTTATGTTCAGTCATAAACTATTGGTCTTATCATAGGAACTGGGGGCACTCAACATGAATATAATGTAATATAATATAAGGTTATATATATGTAGTTAATATTTTCTAAATAATATTTGTTAATTCGTACTAATAATTTCACTAGGCCACTACTGTCAGTACAGTTTTTTATACTGAAAACTCATCTTTAAATGGCTGATATAAGGATAGTTGGTGTAGCTTCTCCTTTCCACCTTCGTTTCTATAGAGTCTGGTTTCCAGTGACTACATCTCACTGGTATTTCCACCTGTGCCGTTTGGACTTCCAGTAGAAGAATTTTTCAAAACAGAGCTCTCTAAACTGCAGTGATGGGAGAATATTCAAATAGCCAGATAGGTGGAGAGTTGATTATAAAAGCTTTTGCTCTTTAAACTTCACTCATAGCAGGTGATTCCATTTAAAAAATACTCAATTCCAGAGATTTTATTTTTATTCATCCCTAGAAGGCTTCTGTTTGCAAACTATGTTTAGTTCTCAGTAGCAGACAAGCATTAGGCAGCTGTGTAGCAGCAATAGCCATGCATGTCTCCATAAAGATGTAGCTGTTACTTGGAGAAATATATAACTCTACATACTCTCTGTATCTTTGTATGCCATGGCTTATTGAAGCATACAACTTCTGTTGCTTTTCTTCTTCTCAAGTTATTTACATAGCACAGTCTGGGATATACATAGGAAGAGCAAATTATTTCCTCAGTGGAATTCTTTTGTTCAAACTCTCTGCCAGTCTACCACAGTGCTACTCATAGACATGTTCAGAGTTTTATGCCTATATCCATTCTACAGTTTCTGAAGATACCAGCTCACTTCTAAAGCCTGATGAAAATGTGGACTGAAATTGATCCATTTGCTGGTGAATACAGAAAGTCATAGCATTAATATAGAAAGTAAAGCATTGTATATTAGTCCTGCATTAGTACAAGACTACACCTAGTGAAAATCACAGTTTTTCAATGGCAAGAGCAATGGATTAATTGTATGGTATGTCTTTGGCTTTTGGTAGCACTTAAGACTTGTTTTCGGTCCGTTTTTATTAAAATCGCTGCTAGAATCAGTGTCGGGGTTGGAGAGCCTGACATTAAGCACCTTTTTGTGTGACCACGTACTTAAGTTTGGCTCTGGATGCTTTCTTATCCTTCAGTGCCCACATGGCGAACTGGTCAGGAATAACTGATTTATTTTTTTTTGAGTTCATAGCCTAACTCATTCCTATTCATTGTGCACAGGCAAGTTCTGAAAGCTTTTGAAAACAGGAGTGGTTAGCACTGGCTTGTGTTGGAGGCAGTACTGGTCCTACCTAGACCAAAAAAAACGGTGGCAAGATCATTATCCAGAATGTCATTCGTCCCCAGAGTCCAAGGGTAAAATCCTTGCAGGACTGAACTCTTCCTTCTTGTGTTTTGAAGCAGTTTATGTCCTCAGGTTATCTACAAGAGGGACATTTCCTTCATTACTATTACTCCTAAGTGTGGGTTATGTTTGCTTTTAGTTAATGTAAATATTAATGCATTGTATCTGCCTGAAGGTTTATCTGACAGCATGTACATTTGGGGCTAAGGGAGCATGTCTGAAGCATGGCTCATCTCATTTTAAGTAAGTCTAAAACAGATTAGACAAATTGCAACTCAAAAGGAGATGGCTAATACAGATGTGTCCTTGTGTGTCTCTGCCAGAAATAGCCACATATATCTTGCCAGGACTTTGTTTTTCTTGTTACTCTTAAAACTGGATATCCAGACAGCACATGTGCACAGTGTTTCAAATTGGATTTAAAATACCCTGGAAATTTGGTATCCAATGAATTTTGCAAGCACTTTTCTATTTTCTAAGCTCTCCTGAGGATAAAACTCATTCTGTGTGAATGTCCAAAGTACAATTGCTTCTTGATTTGTAACAGCTGCTGCAAAAAAAGGAACCTTTTACATTAACAATTCTGGGAAGTCAGTGAGAATTTAAACTCTGGGCTACTCTATTCTCTCTCCCTGATTTTCTCAGGAGACCAGCAAATAATAATAATAATAATAATAATAATAATAATAATAATAATAATAATAATAATAATAATAATAATAATAATAATAATAATAATAATAATAATAATAATAATAATAATAATAATAATAATAATAATAATAATAATAATAATAATAATAATAATAATAATAATAATAATAATAATAATAATAATAATAATAATACACATATAATATGCAAACCATCAGATTTTGAGCTTTCTGGATGGGTGCAACAAGTGCACGAAGACTGGAAATCTAATTTGGAGATATGTTGTTATGAAAGAGTTTGAATTAGAAAAGAAATGAAATTTAAGAATTGTTTAAAAATTTTACTGGTGCAAATATTGTTAAAAAAAAGAGTTTCTTAGATGGTCAGTAGAGGGCAGGCATATTTTATTTCTGAAGAACCTTTGCCCGCTACTGTGTGCAAAGAATATTCGTTCTATCTTCAGATTTGAGGAGTGTAAGTCTACTTTGTCATATTACAATGATATAAATCAGCAGTTATAATTTAAAAAGACATTGTCAACCCCTTTGAGGAGCTAAATGTCCATTTTAAAGCAATTGGAGGATATGAGTTATGACTACAGGCATTTAATTTCTGTGTTTAGATTGTAAAACCCATGGCATAAAAAACCTGAAATATTGCCGCTACCAAGTACTAGAGAAGAATAATTTCTCTTCTGAATTCTCTAAAATGCAGTAGTTCTTTCTGATGTGAACTACTATATCACTAATGGGGTGGAAACACACTCTTGAAAGTCACGATTGTTTAAATCTTCAGCTCAGTAACAGAGATTCTTTTTGAAGATCTGACTAGCCAAGCGACTTTAAACCTGAAGGAGCAATGCCTCTTTTAATTTCTACCTGCCTTCCTTGGTAATTGAAACAGTATTTGTATTTCAGCTGGACAGAAAACCTAACAGGTTCTGAACACAGGATAAAATCAGTGTCATATCTGATTAACTCAACAGAAAAAAATAAAGCAAATTTAAAGAAGCATTTGTTCAGAAAGAGCCTATTCCTCCCCAAATACATTTTAGCCCGGAAACAAAATGTAGACAGGGTTTTTTCAGGAAATCATCAATATAAACACATCCAAGATATTTTTATGGTGTACAAATTATAAAGTCTTGTAATGAGATTTATTCTTAAAGAGAAGGAACAGTACAAACATCCATATTGATGCTGTAGAACACTAGAATTTTTTGTTAACCTGTATGCATGTACATATATGAACTCTTATTTATGTGTATGATTCAACTTGCTACAGTGAAGCCACACAGGTAAGTAGCAGCAACATGAGACAAGGGTTATGTCATCGATCATTTCTTTGGTGGCTTGACAGTTCCATTTTTTTCTGGCAAGGTTGATGTTCACACAGACACTTTTAATTAGGATCAAGAATGGTCTGAAGATATGTCCCATAATATGCAGTTGGCATTCACGTAATCCTCTCTGTATCAGTCAAGAGAAAGTCTTCCTTACATTTCAGAACTATTACAGTGAATGTTCTGAAAGATGTTGGCCATCAGCTTCACCTTCATAGGCTTTGGACCTCTTAGTTTGGGATGTCACATTACCTCCATTACAACCATGGCTTAGATGTGTGACTGCAGTAGAGAGGTCCTTGAATCACATTTGTAACCAAAAATGAAACCAAGTTTGTGGGATTACTTAATTCTTTTAAAGATGTGATGTGGTCTTACAGGCAAGGAGTTGAATTTTTATGCTAGTCATACCTTCCAGATGGCCTCCAGGATTAGTTTCAATTTTGTATTCTAGAAATTATTGGAGGCCCATATATTTGTGCAATCCAGTTAGATACTGGGATGATGAATCTCAGTAAGAACTGAAAGCTGATTGAAGAGATGCAAATGTTAGAACCTTCAAATTATTTCAATCAAAATTGGACTTGTACAATTTTGTACACTTGTTACTAAATTAATATCGATTTTATCTATTTGTATCTTCACTGTAGTCATCTAGGCAGATGGAAGAACTGTCCATATGCAGCCTGTATAATACACAAAATTTAGAAGATATACTTTAATATAATCTTGCACTTAACCCTTGAATCATCTAGTGTTGTTTCTTATGAATTGCTAAGTATAAAACTGAATTTACTGCTTAATGCTTTTAGGTGACAGGATTTTGCAGCTCTTGGGCTGCACAGAAAATCTAAAACTTTATTGTGTATTGTTCTGTTACAATTACGATACTGCAGCAAAATATTTGTAGCCATATGGGTCTTAATAAAAAAAATTGTCAATAACGCAATAATCTTCATCAAGCCAAAAAATAACTTCCAAAGTTTGGATCCATAAGCTTTCAAAAAGGACCTTTTCCTTTAAAATCTCTGCCTTTGACTTGATAGTGAAACTTCTGTAGTGTAAATTTCAAGATTACTTGCACTGACAACATCAACTTGAAACTTAGTCATTTTATTAAAAAAAGAGCTAGTGGTTTCAGGAAGTGTTTCTATTTGTGTTATCTTGCCAGTTTCTCTAATTCTACTGTTACATGTTCCTCTTTAATGACTTCTATCTCCTGTGTTGGACTGCAAGGCTGTCACAAAAGTAGAGGAAGATCCATTTATGCAGAGCAATAAATGATACACACTTTAAACAAAATTATAGTTTTAAACAAATTCTTATGTGAATTTTTACACAAATTCTGTTTTCACAAGGTGAAAAGAGATTAGAAATTCTAATTATGTTACTACCGTTGCTTATAAATGCTGACTTTATTATCACCTTAGTGCTGAGCATGGTAAAAGTTGGAAATAATTTCTCCTTCAAGAAATTGCATCTTGAAAACAAGACAAACAGATGGCCGTGGAGGAAACAGAGATGAACTGGAATGGCGTGCTCGATAGTAGGTCAAAGATGTTCATCAAGCAGTACTGAAGCAAGATCTTACTGAATGTCTTCAGTACTATCTTAAACAGATCAGAACTGCTGTTTTAGCTTATCTGTTTGGTTTTTTTTAAAGATTTGGGACACTGGTGCGTGTAGGCTGCCATGTCGCATGTTTGCTGTCTACCATAGCCTCCTTAGAAGCAGTATGTGGACCACCCAGAGTCTCCAGCAGTTGCAAAACCACTCATCTAAATAAAGCTGAGAAACAGCTGTGAGCACAGTCAAGTGTGAGATGTCCTTCAGGACTGCTTCTTTCTGGTGAAACCGTGTTATGTGCTGTGAGTTCTTGTGCTCAGTCTTGTCCATCTACACTTGCATATGTGTCTTCAGAGGTGCTGAAATGGCTATTTCCATGACCCTTCTTGTGCTGTTCCTCTTTGATGCTCTGTAGCCTACCTGATGTGAAGGATGAGATGTGTTGTAGGAGACATGAGTGGAAACAACAGTATGGGAAGCTGAACTGAGGTAACCCAGATGTGACTGCAAGATGTTCAGCACTTTTTCAATACCTATATAAAAGCCTATATGGTTAAGAAGGCTTGGAAGGAAACTAAGAAATAACTCCTATGCAGTGGGACAGAAAAAAATGCATTACAGAGGATGAGAAATGAGTCTGTGGGGGAGGATGAGTGTGTTGGAGACTGAGAGGGGTAAAACAGAAAAGACATAAGGGGAAGCCTGGGAAGAAGTGGGGTAGAAAGGAGGCAGAAAAGAATCTCTTGTTGGCCTCTTGCATGGAACTTGTGCCTGAGGAAGAGGTCACTTGAGCATTACCAAAATAAAAAGAACCAGGAAGGCTGATCAGGGAAATGTTTAACTGGAAGCAAAACAGAGAGGGAAAGGGCTTTTTTTTTTTTTTTTTGGAAAAAAATGGGCCCCATTTTTTTCTTTTTTTTTTTTTTTTTTTTTTTTTTTTCCTTCTGGCTGATAATCTCCTGATTTCCCTGATTCTTCTCATTCTATAAACTGTAGTGGGATTTATGACTATTTGTTGTTGTTGTTGGGGTGCCATCCAAAGTCTCAAACAAGGTCAGGACCTTTCTGGGAAAGAGGCTATGAAAACAGTGATGATAAATTTTGTGTCCTGAACCTAGTTCAAAGGCTGTTACAAGCAGTGTGAGGACTCCCAGTAAAGTAAATAAGCGGTTCACATTTGAATGTGCTGGAAAACTTAAGTATGTGTCTACATTCTGCAAAGACATGTCATTAGGAGATAAAAAGCCAGCTCTGATCATCTGAGCAGCAGAAGCTGTGGTAATTCATTTCAAGATGCAAGACTAAAGTCTTGGCCTCCTTGGATAAAGTGGGAGTAGGATTTTAATCCTGCAGCTTCTTGGACAGGTGTTAGCTTCAGTGTTTCTAAATGGTTTCTGCTCTGTAGCAGTGTGGTGCAGCTACAGTGGTTAACTGAAAGATGGTCCAACCATAGAAGGTGGCCAGGTTTTGTTTGATCTTAAAGCATAAGCTATGTTTAATGTAAATAGAAGCAGCCTGGCAAGGCTGAAAAAAGGCTTAGGACTTGTTATTAATTCCCTGGCTACTCCTTTTTCCAGTTGCCAAGTCCAGCTTGGCCCTGGTTTGGTCCCCCAGAGAGATGTTAGAACAACTCATAAGCACCTGGACAATAATCAGGTGATAAAAATCAGCCAGTATGAATTTGTCAAGAACAAATTGTGTCAAACCAATCTCATTTCCTTCTTTGACAGGATAACTGGCCTAGTGGATAAAAGAGAAGTCAGAGATGTGATGTATCTTGACTTAAGTGAGGCTTTTGACACTGTCTAACATGACATTCTTATAAGAAAGCTTGAAAAATATGGCCTAGATGAAATTGCCATAAGTGGCTGCAAAGCAGTTGAAAAAAGTGTTATCAGAAAGAAGTTTTCAGTGATGCTCTTTCCAGCTGCAGGGGTGGCTCACGCAGGCTCACTTGCTGGTCTCTTCCAGGGAAAGTTCAGCTCTCTAATCCATCATTCAAAATTTTAATGAGAAAATATACATTTTTTTTCTTTTTCTTTTATTTTTTTCTTATTTTTTTCTTTGTCTTTTTTTCTTTTTTTCTTTTTTTTTTTTTTTTCAGGGGCAGTGGGTTGAGGTTGGGGACTTGCAACACTTGGGAAGAATGAATTGATTCATAACAATCTATATAAAATAAGAAGCCATGATAAAGATCAACCAAGTGAAACTGGGTAAAAAAGTGTAAAATGCTGCCCTTGGAAAAGATGCAATAAATGCACAAAGACAAAAGATGGAAGTAACTGGAAGGCAGAAAAGTGCATGGAGTTTTAGGACATTACAATTGAAATATAACTTACAAAGGACATACTATTGCAATTAAAGTACCTCTTTTTTTGGGATTCTTTAACAGGAGTGTCATGTGTAAGACATGGGAAGTAATTATTTTGTACCATATGGTGCTGGTGAGGCCTCAGCTGGAGTATTGAATCCAGTTTTGGGGACTGCATATAAAGAAAGATGTAGATAAATTGGAGAGTTTCCAAAAGAAATCATGAGGAAATGAAGAATTTTAAAAGCATGATTTAAAAAGAAAGGTTGAAGGACTTGGGCTTGCCTAGAATATTTATTTTCCTTACACTTTTTGTGCAGCAGGAGGGTCTAGACAAGTCTCCTGAGGTCTCTGAGAGACCTGTATTTTTGTAGTTCTAACTGTAATTTGGCTGAGTGACATACTCATCTCAGCCATGATTAGTTGATGTCATAGCAGAAGCATCTTTAGAGATGTCAGAGCAGAGGCACTGGAAAAGAGTGGAAAGAGGAAGCAGGTACTTGGAGTGATTTCAGAGGGTCTCTCTGTGCAAGAACAGCCATAAGATTTATTGGTGAAAGAGAGAAACAAATGTTCAAAACTGACATCATTAGTAATGTAGAAAAACTTGATACACTATTATTTCAAGTGTGACAACATGAATTTAAGTATCGTCATTTTGACAGGTTGGAACCATCCTTCAATACTCTTCGAATACTCAGCAGTTTCCTTCTACAAAGTTTTCTTCACTGAAGATTTCTGATTGGATCCAGAATATTTTTTTCTCTAATTTAAATGCAATAGAGTGAGAACAATTAATTTAGAAAGTAAGAATTTTTAAGAAGGAAATAAGTCCACATTTACAGTGTTTGGTCAGATTTCTCTTTCTTTCAATTCCAAGATACATCTGCTGAATTGTATCATTTAAATATTAAGGCACTGACAAAAATGGTTGCTGTCCTTGCTTTCCATTTCTCTTTTCTTTAGAGCTGAATGACATAAATATATATATTTGTACATATATACCTACACCTACTGCAAGGTTACCAGCATTTGCAGGATTCAGTCCTGTGTGCCCTGCTGAAAGGCAGAGTTAGAACAAGCACGTCCAAATAAACTGTGGAGCAGCTCAGTGGACTAATGCAGTGCCAGGTATGGCATTTATCTTTGCTAAGGAAAGTTCATGTAGTCACTGACAAAATATTAATAGATGAGTAGATAATGAATCTTTGCAAGCTGTTAAATGGGGAGTAATAAATACAGCTCCTTTTTTTTTTTTTTTTTTTTGTTTCCAAGAAGCCAAATCTTCCTATGTTACATTATGGAGTTAGACTTTCCAATGTGGGCTAAGGGAGTTAAAGCTTCCCAAAAACTGTAGGGATTTTTGGAGCAAGTGGAAATAATCTTGCATCTTGTGAAGGATAATAGTGCCCAAACAGCTCAGAGCATTCATTATTCCTAGGTCCAGCTTTGTGGCTGGTGGAGCAGAGGAACCATGGTAATGGCTGTGCTTCAGCCTCTTCTTTACATCCTTCCAGACCAGGTATGGCACAGCTTCTTTAGTGGAACATAGACCCTTGGATTTGTTGTACACAACTGCAGCTTCTCTGCCTTGGAGGGTGCTAATACCTGTGACTTGGGTAGCAATTATTTGGATCATGGTAGATACGAACAGAATCTATCGTGACTTCCCTGCGCCTTTCCTAATGCAATGCCTCAAAAGCATTCATGATCACGTGAAAAATAAAACAAGGAAAAGTATCTCTCTCAGATACACACATATATGGACACAAACAAAATTTAAAAAAAAAAAAAAAAGACAGAAAATAAAAAAAAAGCAGGGCCTGGTTTAAATCCATAACCCCAGGCAGCTCCAAGTTAAACTTTCCATTCAATTACTAATTCATTGCTTTTGTTTGTGGGTATTGCAGTATATGTGATCTGTGGAATTACCCACTGATTGTCATTTTTCATAGCGATGTGGTTGTCCCACAGAAGGGATTAAGAGTGAAACTTCCTTTCGTGCTTGCACTTTGGGGTGTTACAGGGCACAGGGAAGTTGTTTTGCGAGTGGAGCGAAGGGAGCTGTACGTGGGTGCGAATTAATCGAGTTTTTAAATGTATTTTTAATTTTTCTCTCCAAGCAGTGTTCTATTATCAGCTAGATGATAAAATGTCTTGAATAGTTGACTCTAGGGCTTTCACTAAACTGCCCATGAATGCTGAAACCATCTGTTTTTCTGGACGTTTGTCAGGGTGAGTGTGGCAGAGGCAGCTGTTTGAAAAGGGACGCTTTGGATGATGAACCAGCCCATTGTTTCTGAGCGATTCGCTTGCATTCAGAGGCTCTACCCAAGCGTACTATAGAGCAATCAAAATCAAACTATTGTTTGTCCCAATCATATTGATCTGAAAAGAAAGTGGTGGGATGACCGCATTGTAGATGCAAATAGTTGTTTAGAGCAGCTGTATGCTGGCCAATACGAACCACAGTAGGAAAGCACATGGAATCTAGAGAGCTCCCCGCACCCTACTGGGGAAAGAGAAAAGATGATGCCAGATAGTTCTCCAGTCTGCAGCAAAAAGGGAAGGCTCTGGACTGTTGGTATTGCTAGTAATTTGCTTTTTACAGCAATGGTTGACATTAACCTGGTAGTGCCTTTCTAATTAAAGGCAATTGTTTGTTTTTATTTTTTCTGCAAGCACTTTGCAAAGAGAGTTTATCAATAATATAATTACCTAAAGCTACTGCAGTGAAATATAGAAGTGACTGGATTGCTCGGATGTCAACTATCAATTTTCTCTTCTATAAAAATTAATTGCATTTTTGTTGTTGTTTTCTATGCAGAATCATTCATGCAGCTGTTTGAAGTTTTCATAATTTATTTATGATGATGAAACTATAGCAGCTGAATCGAAACATATTGTGGTGTTCACTTCTGTGTTAAATATAGCTGTCTTATCTCTGCAGAAAGCAGGGGAAAAGATGATCTTTAGTGCATGTAATGAAGATTATAGCTTTTAGTTTAGAGTAACTGGGAAAGCTGCACTTCCTCCATTAACATTTTAAGCTTTTTAGTTGTCCTTGTCACTTCATTGCATGCATGCTAATATCTCCTCATATAAAATTTAATCTGTCGAACTAAATGAAGGAATTAGTATCTGAAAGACATCTTTCATTAAGCAATTAACGAATCTTTCTAACAAATCTACAAAAGCATATGTGTTTATATTTAATAAGTATTTGTATGATCAGCCAATTACAATACATAGATACATCTTTGGTGTTTATTTGTGATATTACAAAATATAAACTTACAATCAAGTAATAATTACGCTTTAGCAAATATACTGTAATTGTCAACAACTGTGGTTAGGGGACTACTGTCTTTAAAAATCATTACAGTCACATAAAGCTTCATATCTGTTTCTCTGGCTAAGAATCTTTTTCCTATCTTTTTGTGATTCATAGTTGGAAATGATGAGGTAGTGAAGAATCTGCAGAGGAAATACATTCAAGGATATGTCTTTTTTAAATTAACAATGATTTATATGTGCATGTAGGAGGGAAGCAAACAAGAAGAGGATGGTGGCCTGGATGATCACCTGCACCAGCTGCAACCCGTTCCCTTTCACAACGTCACAGTAGCTTTTCAAATGTATTCTGTTTTCAGGCTGCTTGCCTAGTTTTATGAAGGGTCACCCAACCAGAACTTAACCTATTACTAAACCAGTATCGGCTTCTGCATACAAAGTGAAAAACATAAGTAAAAATAACAATATTGTAATTTGGCCCTTGAGCCATTATTAACTTACTTAAGAGTCATTTTCTTAGCAGGATATATGAGTGGACTTCTTGGGCTTCCTCCTGGTCTGAATTACTTTAATCTTCAGAATGCTTCATCTGTTGTATAAATGTCCAGTTGCTGCAGCAGAATGGTCAGTTGATTAATAACTCTTTAATTTGAAAAAAAATGCAACTTTATTTCTTTGATTTAGGTGTTGCTCCTGTACTAATTGCATTCTGATCTGGTCTGCTTTCATATATTTTAAATTAAGTCTTACCTTGGATCATGCAGTTATTTGGAGTGGTAAAGCAGACTGTGGTAAAGCAGATGAGCAACAAATCATACTAGCTGCAAATAATGGTCACTTTCTTCAGTGAGAAGCAAGTTCTGCATTAAAAATAATTCATTTTTTATCACATTCAATATATCCAGCATTTTTTCTTCTAAGCATTTCCTTCTACTAAATAATAAATAATTAAATTCTTCAGAAACTTCTCCCCTTGTACCTGAATGTCCATCTATATGAATAAGTCTGCATGACTGGCAAGAAAACTCTAGAGGAAAGTTGGAGATGAGTAGGAGGAATAAAACCCCCAAGTACTTGCAAAACAGCATACCTGCAGTTCTCTCCCAGGGGATGAGACCAAGCCTGAGGTGACAAATGTGAGTCAGGTCAGTTAATGAATTACAGGAAGGCACTTGGGTGTTACAAAAATGAGTTTGGCCAGTAGAAAGCCTTGTTTTTCTTCCCAGACATACCAAGCAACATTAAGAGAGACAGCGTAGCGTGCTTGATTTGACTGATTTGCTTAACTTTTTAATTAGCAGTTTGTTACCTGGCTGTTTCAGAGGCAGTCCTCCAAGTGTTAAAATAACTCAGCAGCTAGGCAGCTATCATATATGTCTAGCAGTATTAACAAAGTGCAATCCCTGCCATAAAGTTTGAAATAAATGTATCAGACATCTACTCGCTGGTTGCCAGAGGACCAGGCCTCTTAACGGGAGAGAGAGGTTAAATGCTGCACCACCAGTGAAGTTCAGGGAGGTTGAGGAGCCAAGACACCTCCTGGAGAGGGTGGGGTGGAGGAATCAAGGAAATCTTTCTGCACTCTCAGGTATCTCTGTGTAGAAGTGAAAGTCTGTGAAAGTCTGTGAAAGTCTGCTCAAAGTTTCACCCTTTGTACTAGGCTGAGGCTTGTGTTTGTCTCATTTCGTGTTGTGGTGGAGGCCCAAGTCATCTGCTCCAGGATGCTTTCAGCTGTGTGCAGTGTGCTGCACAAAATACTGGTAGACATGCTGCCATCCTGAAAGAGCCTCGGCCACTCTCAAGCCTTAGCAGCTTACTGCTTCTTTTTGCTTACTCTCACAAAGCTTTCTGGATGTAGACTTTTATTACACCCCTTTTTTATACTCCTTCAGTAGCTGATACCAGTGCTTACCTCCAATTTATTCAGTTTCACCAAATACTGGTGGCATGAAGTTATAATTTAGTTAAATCTAGAGATTTTACCAATTTCTGGATCCACTTCACAATTACACAAGTGGGACCTAGAGTATGAGTGTTTCACGATAGACCTTCTGATGAAGAGCAGTATAAATACATAGATAGAAATCAGTGCCTTGGGAAAATAATATAACACTAGCTTATAACACCTTTACCTTTTCCCATGATGAGTTCTCATCAGAAACATTCTGGAGATGCCCTTGCCTATGTGTGTAGGGCTGTGGTTTTATCCTGGAGGGAATCATCTCCCTATGGTCTCAGGCTGAATTAGACTCTCGTTTGGTCAAACCAGTGCCACCATATCTGCCATGCATTTTGTGATCCAGACATCAGTTTTAAAAGAGGTCAATGCAAACCATAATGAAGAACTATTAGTACTGTGTGTCTATGTATTAACATTATTTAATTGGGTTTTATTAGGAAAAAAATGGGAGTGTATTTTTTTAGAGTGAGACTCATATCCTAATGGAGACAGGGAAAGGATAGTCTAATATAAATAATGTTTGTTTGGGGTGGGCACAAAGAAATAAAGTATCTTTTGCTCTCTTTCATTTAGGATTTTAAACTTCTCAGTATAAAAATGCATGTCTCTGAACCCATCTTTTTTCTTTCGTTATATTTTTTGGTTTAACATGTATTATTATAGTCCCCTAAAAAAGATTTTTTAAGCTGTCTCATTTTCCTGGTGAAAATTTTCTTCCCAAAGAAGCATTTTGACAATGATACTGATTAACATCCTTTCACAAGGTGAATAATATGTTAGGCAAAAATGCAGAAGAGTTAAGAGAATTTGGCACAAAATTGGAATAAGGACAAAACATTGTCAGAATTGGGTGCTGGAAGCCATATGCTTCTTTTTTGAAGGTGGGTCACGTTTTTAGCTGTCAGATTGCTAAGAATCCTCATGTCACCCATGGACTTCAGGCAGAGACAGGTTTTCACCATGGTGGGAAGGCAGGCCTGGCTGCTGCCCCTAATTTGGCACATAAATTCAAAACTTGTATGAGAAGGCATCTAATTTGTTAATTTGTGACATGGAAGGACTTCACTTACAGATATTTGATCTCCAGTCTTCCTGTGGCAAACTCATTTTACTGCAAGTTTCAGAAAATGGGGAAGATTGGGTTTGTTGTCTTACGTCTTCCTCTCAAGGAACCTTGTGAAGTTAAGTGCTTGAATAGGAATTTCATCTTTGTAAGAACAAAAAAAGATTTGTTATTTGTGGTTCCAAGCATCATGCTTCTGTTTGAGACAACAGGGGGTAAACCAAAACCAAAACAAATTAGACTCCTCATCTCAACCCCAAATGAACTCATAGGTAATTTGCTCCTAGACTTTTGTGCCCACACTTTTATACTAGCTTGAATAAATCTGCTGTTTTCACCTTTCACTTCTTCCCAGTGTATTTTTAAGAAGCCTTGATTTTACTATGATAAATAAGTATATCTTGCTGTCCAAAGAATTGGTTTCACTCCTGTACCATATATATTTATGGTTTGGGGGTTTTTTAATTTTATTTTTTTTTATTGATCACTAAATTTGCTTTGAAATTCTAGATGAGGTTTCATCTGAGATTTTTTTGGGATAATACAAGCATATCCTTTGACGATATGTGGATTGACAGTACTATTGTGTTTCTGTGTCTCATTACTAGCAGAATGAATAGCTCCGAGACCTGAGCTTCCTCTGTGTTTTCAGTTGTGAAAGCCCAGCATGGAGCAGAAATTCTTGTCTCTGTCCTGAAGTGCATGACCTCTCAGCTGAGGCTAACAGATCTTCCATTCCTCGTGTCCCACATTTCTTCCTTGTGATATCCAATCCTTCTTTTTGTTGCCAGTGAGGCCTAACTTTGTGTTCTCATAGCATCCTTGCATTTAAAAGTTTGTTAGTGAAAGTATTAAACATAACTAATCTTGAAGATAGTCCTTAAAGTACTTTACTAGTAGCCTTGTTCCTATATGAATCATCCTTTTTTTCTGTGTAAACCACTGGCTTCTGCAGCTGGTCCCAGTTCTTTATTTGAACTGGTTGTGATCTGGGGATACTCTGCTGGGTTCCAGATAAATTAAGAATTACTGGTTTTGTTGTTTTGGCTTTTAACCTAAAATGGTGGCTCTCATAGAAATGAAAGTTTTAATGTCTAGCTGGCTCCTTTAAAAGATGTTTTCAAACCCTCAGTGTTTCTAAAGGTGTATACTACTCTAGGAAATCTTTTCTACAGTACTGCAATTAGAAAGAAATGGGCATAATCCTACCTTGCAACACCTGATTTCTTTGAAAAGTGTATTTATTTCAATGAAAATTAGCAGTGATTTTTTCAAAGCAGACTATTCTTGAGCTTTAAGCTTTTTCTGGTGTTCAGAAATGAAGATCAAGTGCACTTTATGGATGTTGTATGTCACAGGGAGTTTTATGCAGCATTGTAGCATGCAGAATTTATGTTTCTGAAGGGCTTTTAATCAGAAACTTGTTGGTCCTGAAAAGTATCCTTCCAGCTTTCCAAGTATAAGCCAACAGATACTGACCCATTCACACTGAGAGTAAAATGATCCTGCCTTCTTGCAAAAGACTTTTACAAAAGGAGACTGCTTATGGTTATTAGAGATCCTGTGTGTCAGTCTTTATCCCTGCATGCTCATCGAGTTCTGCTTTAGATGCTTAGCAAGTCGTGTATCCCAGTCATCTCAGGAAATAGCTTACTCCTACTAATATGTGTTTTACTTTTGATTTGATATTATATTCTTTATTTTATATCTTCAGCTGTCCATGGTTTAATTCCAAACCGGTGACAGCAGCTTCTGACTGGCTGCACTACCATAGATCTCATGTATCTGAGTGGGATCAGGCCTTGAAACAAAGCTGATTGCCAGCAAAATTTGTTTTCCTCAAGTGAGGGTGGATGTCAGGTAGCTTGCTCATATTTTATTAGGAGGAATCACTGACCTTTCCGTTTCAATGTGAATTTTTCTATTTGGGAAAGTAGGTGACGTAGCTTTTCAAAAGACATAGAAACATTTGTGTATAGATTTATCAAACATAATTTGATATTCAGTACTCACTGCAGACAAATATCACACATACAGTTCTCCAAATGCATGCATAATAGTAATCAGTATCAAATGAGGAATGCGGACTTAGCCTTCAACTTGAAGTAAAGGCTTTCTTCTTAAACGACACATTAACTCTGCCATTCCAGCAAGGAGTGAATCAAAGTTTAATGATAGTAATGAGGCTAAATTAACAGAGTTTATGCATGAAATAAATATGAAAGGTTATAAATTTCAATTTAGTTCTAGAATCTTAAACAGTAAGTCAAAAACCATCTGCTGCTATCTCTTTGTTTTTACCTGATGGATATTTACCTCTACTTCTTTCTGTTTTAAAGCCAGTTTCTTTCCTGCACTGAACACACAAGAAATATTGTATAAAAAATTGATGGAAAATGCTGTGTAGTAACGTAGCCTGGTGATGGTTCAAGTACAGCATTAACCAAGGGATAGTGTTTATAGTAAAATAAATATTTGGAATAATAAAAAAAACAACAAAAACAAAACAAGACCAATGTAGTTTTGCTTACCCTCTTTTGAAAAGACTTAGAAATATATTTTTTTCTTAATTTTATGAGACATTTCTCTAGGGTTTAATCTGGTTGATTTATATTGCCACTACAGACCAGCTAAACCTGGTTTCCGCAGTTGCAGTAAGTTTTGCTAAAAGGGGTGCTGACATTGTTTAGATATGGTCAGAAAATGAGTCAAAGCCTATGCTTTATTAAAAGATAAATTCAGTGCTGCCATATGAGGAAGTGGGAGTGCTCTTCTGTTCCAGATATTCTATGTGATTGCCAGTTTTCAGAAGTATCCTACCTGGGGCTTGGTGGGATGCATGCGCAGACTCCTTATTTGAATGTGGTGGTGTTGGTACTTTGGTGTGCTTAACCCTTTGAGAAATAGGCATTCAGAGTGATTTCAGTGTGGTTTTGTTCTCTCCCTGGTTATCTCTCCTGAGATGCTTCTAGTGGTTTTGTGGAAATAATTTATACTGATGCTGTAATGAAGACATAAAGGACACCATTCATTCTCCTAAACAGAGATGTCTGTCCTATATGGCCTCCAGCTGTGAGATCAGAAGGATGTAATTCTCCCTTCATGGCAGTGTCAGGCTTGCCAGCTCTGTGTGGGTGTGGAATAAATAACATGGAGCATCTTACAGTACTAGATAGACCCCTGTCTTGACGAAGCTGAATTGAGGCCTGCTTGTTTAGTCCAGGTGAAAGAAATGAGTCTGAGCTCCACTGATGGTACTGGTAGCTGTTGGAGGTGGGGCAGAAGTAGATAGAGCATTTTTAGGCACCTACCTTAAGGTACCTAAATTTAGTCTGCAGCCACTTCCCACACACTCAGCCAAAAGCAGGACACTTTTTTGATAGATGGGATGCAGGCTTGAAGCTGTTGGCATGCTGCTCTCTACCAACCTAAAGCCATCATGGTGTGTACTCATCTCATCTTTAAAAAAATGTGAAACGCTAGTAAATTAAGTCTAAAATACATCCAGCTATCTTAAGTTTGTCCACCCGAGCTGTTTAAGTGCATGTTGTAGTTGTCCCTCTGCAGTCAAGGGAGGTAAAACAAATATTAGGAGCCTTATTTTAATTTAAGGAAAATTTATACTGACTTCAATTATTTCATGTTACAGCTTTGAAGAGAGCTCTCAAAATGTAAAAGTGTAATCAACATTCTGCATGAGTATGGAGTGATAGCCCAGCAATATTGGAAAGATAGGCAAATAACAAGTAGACTTAGTGTTTGTCTGACTCGGGTGTTGGGCTGAGTGTTGAGTTTGGGTTATGAATTATTTCCTTGCTCATCTTCTTTAAAAGCACAGCCTGGTGATTTTGCATCAGGAATGGGATTAGATTAGCAATGGTTTATTCCAACTGTCACTGTGACCTCCAGTCTGTGTCTTCTCCATGATGAATTCATGAAAGAACAATGGCAGACAAGTTGGGATTATTCCAGTGGGAAGGAAGAGGAAGCTACTGATTAATTCCAAGGAATACTGAAGTGTCCCTAGAATAAACTGATGTTCTTCAAGAACAATTCCTGGTACTTCTTTTTGTCCTCCTACAATTGTTTCTGTTAATGGGACAAAGCTGTATTCTTCATTTTATTATCTCCTCTCTGGAAAATAGAAAGAAGATCTTTTTCCGAAAATAAAACAAGGTGGCCAAAAGAGAGAAGGCCAACTGTCCCATTGCACTTAGAGAGCCTCTCAGCTGTGCAGAGGTCCCTGGTGCAGACACCCCTGCCCCAGTTGCGTGTTTCCTCTCACTTGTGTCTGCACAAGAGCTGCACAGGAAAGAGTAACTCTTGCAGGCACTTAGCTCTGCTCATAGAGGGTCAACTTCAGTCTGTAGGCACTTTCTTCTATTGTATTTCCAACCCTATCACAGTGAGTTGCCCGCTCAATTATGATGGTTCTTTGAAAGATTAAGAATCAAAGCTGAAAGGTAGAGATGGGTTTGGAAGATCCAAATATGAAATATTGGCACCTGTGCTACCCTGCATCTCTCCATGATGGGTCATTACAGAGCCTGAGGCTTTGCTGATGGAGTCAGAGAGGCTGCAAGCTCTTGTCTGCCAGCAGCAACCTATCAAAGCAGCTCTGATTAATATCAGTGATGATCTTCAGGGAAAGTCAGCAAAAAAATACTAAGTTAACTTCTACTCATGTTTCAGGACAGAAACATCCTACTTCAGGTTTCTGAGCAGGATGGTCTGGGTTGAACACCTGGGTTGAATACCTTCATGGCTTAGGGGTTTTCTTCAAGCCCTGTGTTCTCTCACTGTTGTTTGAGTTTCTGTAACCTTAATTAAGGTTGCCTTCTTACAGTTTTTTTAAAAAATATGCTCTTGGAAGTGTTGGACTACTTGTGAATTTAAAGCAAATTAACAATAAAAATGCTTCTTTTTTTCCCCTCTGTAAAAGCTGTTTTACAATATGTCTCTTGTACTTGCAGCTTTCTAAGTTTCTGTATCAGAATATGAATTGATTATGGGATTTGACGGATCGTATCCCATTAGATCTTTGACTTGTAGGAAACAGCCCTTGACCTATTTTTTTAAGCTTTATTTCATAAATGTTTTCAAAACTGTCTGGAGATCAAAAAAGCAAGGTCACTCATTTAAATTTACTTCAAAGACCAGCGGTTCATGGCTAATGAATGTATGGTTTATTAATCAAATGTATGTAGCTGAAAGAAGCCAACTACAATTCACTTACAATTGCGATTTTACCCTATTTTAACGTTATTTTAATGAGCTACAGATTTCAATGTGGGCTTTGTTCATCTGTTGCTTCCACTCAATTGCAGTTTCACCCTAAGAAGACACAAGACAGATTGATCAGGCTTCCAGTCATTGAGAGACTTAAATGAAGTGAACAGGGCCTTATGTTTCAAAACCAAATGAGAGGATTAAAGCAAAAAAAATTCTCCTATGTTATCTGACTGCTGTTCTTAAATTTGATTAAGCTACTTGCCATTAAGCACTTTTGATTTTACTGTAAATACAGCCTAGAAATAAATTTTCATGGCCGCAGGCGCCAATCAGCAAGTGATACCATGAATAATTAGCACTTAGAAACACTTGTTCATGTTAGAATATTTATTTGATTGCTATTTCTAAAAACACACTTGGATAGCAGGACAGTACATTTCTTTAAGGTCTAATTGAGATAGAGCTCTGTGCCAACAGTTACAATAGTAGTATAAGCAAAGTTTTCAGAATATTTTTGTGTATGTGTAGTGCAAGTTTGTGAGAAAGGGCAAAAAAACCCCAATAGTCTCAAACTATAATAATTTGACATATTAATATTTTATTTTTTTAAACTACAACATTACATTTTGGGCTTTAAAAGACATTTTTTAACATGAATATGACCATATCTAATATTATCTTACTAAAATGTCAGTAGATTGCAACCACCTATGAAATAATGAAATGGCCTGTAAAGACAATGTAAGCAAGAATTCTGTATCCTACTTTATTGTTTTTCTACTTTATTCTTCAAGGCTCTCCAGTTCACTTGAGAATGTCTGATGAAGAGTAGCAATTCTTGTGAGTTACGCTGAGCATAAACTCTAGGAATAGAATTGTAGAAGCATAGCTCAGTTTCACAAAAATTTGCTTTGGTTTGTATGTTTAACTTTTGACATCTGTTTGAACTGCCAAGTCCATCAAGAAATACTGTGAAAATATTAATCACATATGTTTAATTTACCTACTTGATAATTGAGTTTGATGGCAATTACACTTTTCTGCATTTGATGAACACCTTTTTTGTTCTAAGTTGTCTTCTGAGTTTCACAGGAAAAAATATTAAGTAGAAAAAGCAATCAAACAAATTTGTGCTTGTTTCTGCATTTCTTGTGTATCCAAACTCCCAACCTACTCTAGTGTGACTTCCTGTGCAGAAACACCCAATCTGCAGGCTCTGGTGCCTTGAGCAATGTGGGGTTGTTATCTGAAATTACTTTGAGATTGAAACTTTAAATAAGAAATATAGAAAATAAGTTTTGCTAACATTGAGACATTTTACAGGGTTTAAAAACACTGTGGAAAGCAGCTAAGCATCCTGTAAAATAAATGTTTTTGAAAATTGATTTTTATATAATGCTTTGGCTACATTAAGCACTAAGCAATTAGTTCAGTATTATCTTCATGGAGCAGGCTGAATTTACAGATGGTGAAACTGAGGCAGCGAAGAAAAATGGATTTTCAGATGTATTTAAGCATCTCTTGAGTGACTGGCATCTCTATGCAGCAAATGAAGCACAGGCTGTCATAGTTGGGCCACTTTTAGTCTAACTAGTTTACTAATCAAGGGTATGTAAGCTGTGGCAGCACAGTTGGCTGCAGAGAAACTCGGGTGGCAGCCCAAGTAGTGGACTGTCTGTAGTACCAAGGTGAAAGCTTATTGGGCTTTGCCTCACTAGACTGTGAACTGTATCATCATTCAATATCCTAAGGAAAAATACCATGTAGAAATTGTAAGATTATGATCAGATTTGGGAGTCCCAGACTCCCAGATTTGCATGGCTTTCTCTCAAGCATTCAGACTCTCCTTGTCTTGTCTAAGTGTTAGACTAATGTCTATCAGCCTCAGGAATTGAATGTGTGAGAATGAACACATTGATAAGAAAAACTAATTTATAATCAACACTGAGTCTTTATGCAAAAATTTAGATTAATGCAGGTCTTAAATCTGTCTGATTCCCACACATTGTTTTTAAATAATGTGCTGCATGAAGTACATTTTTTTGTATGCTAGGGGGATGATCATTAATAGACCTTTGTGTTTCCTCGGCCTTTGTGTGGCCATATGTAAACTTGAGGAACTCAGTTCAGTTGTGTGCATGTGTCTAGCTGAAATCAAAGATGATTTGACTTTTTCATCCCAAACCAGAATTTAGGTGAAAGAAAACTGGTAGGGAGTTTGAAGCACAAGCAAGTATTCATCTTCTGTGTATTAATTTTTATGCAAGTTGTGTTCTTTTATTTAAGGAGAAAGCTTTAAGAAATATTTGCATGTATTTTTAATGGAGTTGGATTATTTTATGTTTCATGAAATTAGATATGAAAACAAAAGCTATAGGGTGATGAAATTTTGCAAAGCATTTGTGTGCTTATTTTCTGCAGTGCAGGATGTTTGGTGGCAGTGAATATTTCTGTATAGCTGTGCAGCATTAAACAAATTTCTCTTGACATTCAGTATATGTAACTGAGAATGTACTTTGTTACATTTAGTGTTCAGTCATCTAAAATCAAAGCATTTGGGGTGTTATTACTTATCTTTGATATAAATGAGTAATCTACCATGTATTAAGCTTGCTCTGTTTGAACTGAAGTTTCCATATAGCACAGGTTACCATCTGTATTTTTTCGTATTATTATTGCCCTCATAATAAGTTCAAGGTGAGGCTTTCAGGCAGTAAGCTGCAAGTCAGTTTTCATATAAATACTTTAGAAAAGCTATCTTGACATCAGCAGCTTATGCAATCTTCCATCTAGAATGTAAATTACTACACCTACATTATTTTTATTTCTTCATTATTTTCTGACCTCATTTAAAAATGTTTAAAGCATTAAAAATGTCTCTGCAAATATGTGTGAAAGGGGACAATTGTTTTTGTAGGAAAGGCCACGAAAACACATAAAAGAGGCCACAGTGAGACAATAAACATAAAGGTCCAAGAGGTATTATGATGAGGTTCACAGATACTGTGTTCCAATCAAGCTCAATAAGCTCTGAATTCCTATTATGTTTCTCAAGCCTCCAAAAAGACATGGGAAGAAACCAAAAGTTTAAGTCAAATAAAAAGCACTTAAGCCAAGAGCACATGAATGTATAGCTGGGTAATGGAGCTTTCATCTCCAAAATAAAAACAGTTCAATTCAATTTGAACTGAAGTTTCTTCCCCCTTTGAAAAAGTTTATTTTAATGAGTTTCCATTTTATGCGTGGGCTGTTCTTTAATCGATGCTGCTCCATTGAAGTTTTGCCCAATGAAGACACAAGACAGATTGTCCAAGCTTGCGGCTATTGTTGGGAGTTGATGAAGTGTATGGGCCCTTATGGTTGATAACAGAAGTAGATGGTCAGAGCCAATAAATAAAACTTTAACTCTGATTGTTGGGTGCTTTATGCTGAAAAGCTTTCTATTACCATGAATCTGGTTTTGAAGGACTTGTGAACCCAAAGGCAGCTCATAGCTCTGTCACACAGACTAAGTCGGTCAGACAAGCAGCAATCTGTCCTATCCGATAAACCCAGTTTTGTCTTTTAAATTCTAGACTTCTCTTCAGGAATCAACATTGCTAATACCTTGACAGACCATTAACTTCATAATACATGTGTCTGCTGCACTGTTGATTTATCATAAAAATTTTGTATTTGTGGAAGTTAAATTCTGCTGTCCTTTATTAAGTTTTTACAGAGCAAATATTACAAAGAACAATTTTAACAGCTGCAAGGCTGTGCTAATGTTTGAGGAAATCAGTAAAATATTTTTGTGACAGCATGGAGAGTCACAAGTGTAAAACAACAGTAAAAAGATTTGTACTCGGTATAGCAAGAAATTAGAATATTAACCTAGGGTTTTGAGCTTTTCCAAGAAGAAATGAGATTTATTTTGCAGATAGAGCAGTCCTGCAGCCAGACTGATTTGTTTGTCACTTGGTCCAAAGAGATCTTTGTGAAGAGAAGAGCAAATACCAATTCAATTAAAATAGTCCGTATATTTACTGAAGAAATGTCAGTAATTTCAATTTTAAGGGGAAAATCTGTTAAATATTTGTGTTATAACCAATTTTATCTGAGCAGCAATACTTAGAGTGTGGCAGCTAGTAGCTGCCTTACTTTGGAGGTGTCACACAGATTGAGGGAAAGATATATGTGGCTTTAGGGATTCATCATGTATTCTGGAGATTCCAAATTCTTGAGGTGAGAGGGGAAAAGAGAGAGGGTGAAATACCCTGACCAGGTGAGAAAATACAGGGACTGTAGGTGTGAGTGAGTACCTCTGGGGGGTGGTGATGGGGGGGCTGGGTAAAGTTGCAGGGAAACAGGAGAGGTTTCTGTGGGAATGTTTGTTGCCTTTTTGCATGAAGGTCTTTTCTCCCAAGTAGCAAGAAACAAAACAAGAGGAAATGGCCTCAAGTTATGCCAGGGGAAATTTAGATTGGATATTAGGAAAAATTTCTTCACGAGAAGGGTTGTCAAGTATTGGAACAGGCTGCCCAGGGAAGTGGTTGAGTTACCATCCCTAGAGGTATTTAGAAGACGTGTATGTGTAGTGCTTAGGAACATCGTTTAGTAGTGGACTTTTCAGTGCAGGGTTGACAGTTGGACTTGATGGTATTAAAGGTCTTTCCAACCCAAACGATGCTATAATTCTATGGCATGTTGCTTGGGGTTCTTCTAATACTCCATTTTGTTGACATGTATTTCAGGAAAGAGAAGAGAGAAAGATGCAGCTTGCGTATGGAGTAGGAGGTCAATCTCAGATTGGCTGCCAAAAGCTCTCCTATAATGATACACTTATAATCTGCAGTGGTATTCAAACTAACATCAGCTCATATGCAGTATGTGGAAAGGGTGTGCAAATCTTTTTGATGCATGTAATTATGCCTGAAAAAAATTTTCTGTTTAGCCTTAATACTTGATACAGTTGCTTTAATAACTGGTGTTGCACTGAACATTTTTTATCATTCTTCACTCATGCATTTGATGTAGGTGAAAATACTTTCCATTTTCTTCATTCATAGATCTGCGTTTTGTCCATCTTCTAGAACAAGTTAGGCTTGTGAGAAGAGGTGGCACAGAAAGAGGAAATAACACACAGGGTGTCAAGATGCATTTAGTGCATACTAAAGAATCCTGGACTGTAGTGATGGTGTCTCTAAACTATGCACTTAGTTCAAGAAGTGACTTTGAAGGAAGTATGGAAGCCCTTTATACTACCTGCAATATGGTAGCTCCTCCTGCAATGCAATTTACCAACCCTAGTCTTCATAGTCATAAAGATCTCCTGTCTTTCAGGTGCTAAATATGCAGATATTACCACACTCTTGCAAACCATGCTTTATCTCAAAGAGTGTTAGATATGATCATGGAATAAAATGCATGTGCGACTCTGTTGGGATGTGCGTAGCTGGAAAGGCTGAACCCAGATTAAGGTGGAGGAAATCTGGAGGAAATCTGGAGGAAAGCCAGCTACTAAAATCTGTATGTAGAGTGGACACAGATGAAGACAATGCCATGGAAAATTAAAGGTCAGGCTAATTTAGTGTTGGCTGGAGTTGAGCACCCAAAATGAGTTGCTCAGGCACTTGTTAGAGTGAGTGTGCTAATAGCAGCCTCAATCCAAATCACAAAGAACTTCACCACCACTTGTACTGTGCAGGATCTCTTTTGGCTCTCCTTGTAGATAAGCCATGACGTGAAAGAATTCACAGGCTTGATTCCATCTTACTCCAACTGATGATGCTTCCATTTTTATTACATTTATCTGCCCGATGTTCTAAGAACCGCTGACAGCATGACCTGTTGTTAAAGCAGGGATTGTGTAGTTCCATGAACCAGATCTTGTTGCTGGTTCGTGCCTCTCTTTCATAACGTGCTTAGAGATTTGAGCAGGAATAGTGATACACAACTCTGGATATTATTGTATTATATTATTGTTTTATGTTATGCTGAGTGGCTTTGTGCAAGCAAATCTCCCAGCTGGGGAATATGTAATGTGAGCTTTTGCAGATGGGATTCATTCCCTTCCTGATACCCATCCTAGCACAGAAGCTTCACTGTGATCTCCTTCCCAGAGAGGGCTTGTGGCTGTACAGCTGTGCTAAATAGCAGCAGGCTGTACACCCCAAAGAGCCCAGTCAGAGAGGGAGAGGCACAACCAGCAAACAAAGTAATTCAGAGATTCACTTCCTTATTCTCTATCAGCACACAGAATTCCCTGGGAAGATTCAGATTCTAGAGCTCTCTCTGAGCTCCTTCCTGAGGCATCTAATCATGGGTCTATTCCTGGGTATCACCTGGCACAGGAATGTGTGCTTGCATTTTCCTCATGAGATAAAATTATTCTTCTTCCTCTAATTACATGTGATAGGAATGTATTCTTTTTACATTTTAATCAATCTTGTATCAAGCTTCCTTTACCTGCTAATACACCTCAGGTTATCAGTTTTCTTTAATTCCTCTACTAATGGAATTAGAGGATCTGCCTGTTGTTCCCACAAGGATGTCCTCAAGGATTATTATCCATGCTTTGCCTTGGATATACTAGTTCATCTGGCAATTTCACCAGTTTCAGCAGTTACACATCAGGAAAAAATGTCCTGGGCAGTTAGAACCTGCTAGCACCCTGACTTACAACCTTCTTAAGAACAGTGTCTTCTCTCACATAGCATCAGTAGAGTTTTGGCAAGAGTATCAAACAGGAAAACTGTAGCTAGAGAAAGCTCTTGTTTGTTTTTGTATGTCCTGATTTAATTAAATTGAAGGTTGTTGGTAGAGTACTTTTCATTTAAGGTAAAGAAATAAAATGTTCAATTAAAATACTGGCTGTATTTGAGAGAAATATGCAGCCATAGGTCTTCTTCCATGCATCACCTGCAGCTATGGCACCTGAGGAATAAGGAGTGTATTAGGAGCATGCAATATTGCTGAAGGAAAGGACTGGGATGTATGTAACCCCCTAGTGAAGCTGCATCACAGGTCCCTCAGTGTGCTCAGAGCTTGAGGTCCATCCAGGAGCTGCACAACTGCTCAGTAACGGGCTTTGGCTTTTCCGGTCAAGCTATAGTAGTTAATGACTCAAGCTCTGGAAACCCCTGTTGCATTAAACAGGATAGTGGGTTGTCTCAGGTCCACAGAGCACTGACAATCTGACTTTTAATTCTTTGGAACATAAATCAGCATCTAGTAGGGGAACTGTACTTGATAAAGCAAGCTTCTTCTGCTGGAAGACAAGGAGCATTAGAATTCTATTTCTACAATGAAAGTACTGGCTAGAGGCTTATCGCTTGCTGTCCTTTATTATAATCCCCCAATTGCCAGATACGGGTCAAAAAGGTAAGATGTACTCTTTTGTACCAAAGCAGTGGAGTAATGAGGACATCTGTTTTCATATGGTACTTGACACACACTACCAGAAATTTGATGTCATGCTGTCCAAACTTGTACATCATTGCAGAATTGCATTAGCTTTTCTGATTGATTCTGACAAGTCACTGACAGTTTTTGAGGTGAAACACAGACATGACAAAGGGCAAGCAGAGGCTGCATATGTCAGCTGGAACACTCCCTTGTTGACTCGAAGGGGTGAAAATCTTGCAGTCTTGGCTCTATCTGCCCCTTGCTGCTTTTTTAACCTCCCCACCATTGCCCCAGTGTGCACAGCTTTAGACATTACTTGGTTACAGAAGTGGGTCCTTCTGAGTTTTCTCTCCAAACAAGTATAGTGTCAACAAATCCTTCTCTTTTGGGCACAAAAAAAATGTCGTTCAGTAAATTTATTCATCATGAATCATGCAAGGTTGTTTTCATTTATCATATCACACCATAAACGTAGTATTTTGTGGTTTGTATTTTATACATGCATACACTTAATTTACTCTTACGGTGTCAAGCAAGTCCTTATTTCCTTTCCAGAAGGTGTCAAGGTGTATGCACTAATACACGGTGTGTTAAAATACCAGTGCTATGGAAAAAAATAGGTTGTTTGTTGTTGGAGTTTTGTATGTTGTAGGGGCTTTAGGGAGATGAAGAGTGTTTTTTATTTTAAGAAAGATAAGAACAAATTGCACACTAGTGATGATATACACAGGTTTACCAGCTCTGAAACAACACAGGATACCCTCTGGTGCTACTGTCAGTAAGGTCAGATGCACCATTTGTTCTCAATATATGTTTCTAGGTATACTAGCAAGAGAACAAGTAGATGCTGTAGCAGAGCAAGTCGAGGCTGCATTTTATTTTACCATTTCACATGCCTTGTTCTGCTTCAGTCCTTCCCTATAAGATGTATGGTAACTTTTTGGCCATAAATTGTTTTGTCCATTTCTTGAGAAACAGCTGATCAGCAAATGCAGACGGGTTGCCTTGCAAGTTTTTGCCACTGAAACACTTGGTGTTCAGCAAAAGTAATAAAAGAAGGATGTAACATAAATGGAAGAATACTGTTTATCTTGCTAGATGTGCACACTGATCTCAGAAAGGATCAGATCACAAATGCCTTCTTTTTGCAGATGGCCAGGTGTTATACCCTTCTGGCTGATTTGTACTTTGTCATAAGGAAACATAGAAATGCAGTGATGCATTTTAGGTGAAATACTGAAGCTGGCATTTATGATTTTAATTAAAAGATAACTTCAAACCATATGTTCTTATTAGTAAAAGAAAGCTCCCATTTCACATTTTTAAATATTTTTAATTGATTTTTACAAACCAGTATTGTAATAATAATATTGAAGGAGCATGTAAAGGAAAAAAAATAAGTAAAGGAAAACAGAATTAATTGTAGAGTCTTCAAATAGTATCCAAGTGCTAAACCACAGATTATATTAAAATCATTTAGATTTGGCATTTTGAAAGGGTTGTGATCTCTCCGTGAAGTTAGTGGAAGACACTTGGGGATGAACCATGGACAACATTATCAACTCTTCACAGAAGGAGGAATCTGTGAAAGAAACGATGTGTGAAGCAAAGCAACAAACTTCCCCACTTTATTGTCATGTAAATTCCAAACGAGCACTTTATCTTAGTGTCTTCACCCCACTGGGTTCTTCCAAATGGAGCAAGTGAGATGCTTTCAAAGTATTTGATCAGTGGTCATCTATTTTCTTTTTCCTGTGGAGATACAGACCTCTCCAACTTGCAAGAGGTTTGCTTTCTCTGTTAACCTTTGTGAATATCTGAGGTGCAACTTGTTGATTCTCTAAGATTCAGAGATTACACTTTAAAGACTCCTGGCATTTGGAGGGCAGTGTCACCTCATTTTACAGGCTGTCTGAGCTGCTGAAATTATGCACTGATCATGTAGTGGTCATGGTGGCCATTACAGGTTTGGTTGATACTTCTGTGGCTGTAGAGAGCTACAGTGGTTTAGGCAGACCCACCAGAAACTGCCTTTCTGATGTAAGTTCTGTTATTTGACTGTCACACCTCCTATGGGCAAAGCTGACCCAAGCAATTGTGTCAACACAACTTCCTCCAGCTCCACGTGGAAGGAAAAGCACAGTGTGATCATCTTCATATTTGATTGTTTCAGATTCCAGACTGAATCAGGCCTATTCAAGAATTACTTTGTTCCATTTTGGACATTGGAGAGACTAGCACAAGTCATGCTCCCACTTGGGAAGCTTTGCTGTCATCAGTTTGAGTTAGATACCCACAGAGGATAGCAGCAGAAATGGCAATACAACAGCTGAGATACAAAAAAAATGTTGACTTGTTGCTGCATATGACATCCTTAGTGCATCCTTTTGCATTCCTTTTGTATTTAAAATGCAATTTTATATGCAAAACTACACATAATTATCAAACTCCTGCAATGTTTGGGACAAATGCAGGGACCAAGGTAATTAGCGAATTCTGTAAAGCATCTTTTGTTTTGTTTGAATGTTACTGACTTGAATTTCCATTGTATTTTTTGTGATGAAACTTGGAGATCTATAAAAAAGTATTCTCTGTTGGTTGTGCATACATAATTTGAGCTCACCAGCTGGAATCATGTATATGTAAATTATGGCAGATTTGGTTTCATAATTGTTCAAATTGGCTATGGCATTTGTTATGTCAACCCTGTTTTCTCAGTGCTGCCACTTTGATTTCAATCAACATTTTGTTAGGCAGGAGTCATGGAAAACTCCATTCTTTTAAGCATGTAACTTTCTCCTGGTGCAGTCTGGAGTTAGTGTACGCTTAAAAGAGTTATTTTAGCAAATGGGAATCTTTGGATAGTTTTGTCTGTGGCATAGTTTTAACAGATTATATCCTTCAGAGACTTCCAGGCTGCCCATCAAGATAGCTTCCAGTACTAATGATGAAAATTTTACTTTAATCTATGAATGCAAAATAGAATACCTTTTTTTTTTTTTTTTCCAAATATTTGTTAATATTTTTGCCTCCTCATCTGTGAGGGTGTGCTGTAGATATTAATTATTAGGGACGATTGCTAGCTGCAATATCATTTCTGAAATTAGGAGCTATATTACATTACTCTTCTTACAGACTCCTGACAGTATCTGCAGACTCAGTGCAATGGGACCACCCAGACATTTCCTTTGGAAGCCAATGATTAAAGTTACTCAAAACTACTGTTTCAAAACAGTTGGTTGTGGAAGCCCTCTCCCTGGAGTTGTTCAAGGCTGGGTTGGATGAGGCTTTGTGCAACCTGCTCTGGTGTGAGGTGACCCTGTTCATAGCAGGGAGGTTGGAAGCTGATGATCTTTAAGGTCCCTTCGAACCTTAACCATTCTATGATTCTATAACAACAGATGCTTATTTCCAGAACTAGCAAGCACACTGGGCCAAAGATTCACAATGGCAAGTAAGAATGTATATTAAAATACATATATTAATTTACCTAAATGTGATCTCTCTGAATTAATTCAGATGGGTCCAGTTTAATCCTCATATTTGGATATGAAGAAGGAGCCTGTTCAGCCCACAACATACTCGTGCTTTCTGGTTTTCAGTTTTTCCAGATTGTTGGAAATTTTACCTACATAGCCTTTGATTTTTCTGGCATGCCTAGAAAAACCCCTTTGAAGATGTTAGGTTTTCTGTCCATCACAGCTTGATCTTGGGAGGATGGTAGCTTGAAGAAAACCAACTATGGTTATTTTTATCTCCTCAGAAGTTGCGTACCTGTAGCTGTCATTACTTTTTTAACCTTTCCTTTACTTAATTGCTTTTATAGTTTCTTTGATTCTGAGCACAGTCATGCAGATAAGCAGGCATAAGAGCAAACAGCTACTCTCATAATATTTATAAAAGGTAACACCAACAGTTTCTCAGTTTATCCCAGTCCTGATGCAAATACAGTTCCATCAGCCTTAAAATAAGGGAGTGACCAGCAAGAAATATTAACTGATCTGAGCTGTAACAAAGTACATTTTGATGTCTTAGGTAGGTAGGGCTCAAGCAGAGCAGAAGTGCCTTAGGGCACAGACCAATTCTGAGCTGTATGCTCAGAAAGCATTTTACAGCTATGATAATGTGTCTCTGAAATTAAGCATCCTAACAGCATGGCTGATTGTCTTTTAAGTCATTTATCGCTATGCAGTATCTATACAGTCACTTACAGTGACAGACTGTAACATGGACAGTAATCCTTTCCTGTGGCAGACTGTGACTGCAGGCTTTGTCTGAACCTGTGATATAAATGTTCTCAATGGGCCTGTTTTCCCACTAGATGAGGTTGGTTATTGTCCCTGTTTGTGCATGTGTATGCAAGAGAAATGGGCAACCACGCTGAGTAATGCTGGAACCTGCTCCAGGTTCTCCTCACCGCCCCCAGTCTCCTCCTGTCCCATGGCTTTTCTCCACAGAGGACATTGAAAAGGTGCACCTGGTGTGTTTAATGCACTAGGCACTCCTTTGTTCAGAGACCCACAGATTGTTGTCATTGACCTTTTCAGGAAAAGTACATACCTAGATAGTTGCTTGGTTTTGCTGTCAGCAAGGTCTTAATTTCGTCCAGTGGTTGTAGGTCATATGCTTTAGCCATGTTCATCAGCTTTGTTTCTGAGCATCTTGTTACTATGTGACTGAAAGTCTATGGTGTATACTTTAAATTGCCTTCTATGGTTGTAATTACTGATTTGTATAATCATGTTTGAATTAGTATAGTGCCTGTTTATGAGACAGACCAATGTGTGATTGTGTACAGAGCTCCACATCTGTGTATTCTATTCAAACTGTTGATATTGGCTTGATGGATAGCTTGCTAAGATAGAGCTTAACTCCTGCGCCTGCCTGTTGCTGGCTTTACTGCTGAAAGGGAAGCAGCACATCCTGCTTATGATTTCTCCCTCAGTTGTAATGTGTATTTTTAAAAAATAACAATTTCTACTGTGGTCTAGATTTCATTGCAATCTATTGCAGAAACAAATATTAATACATTTTAACGCTTAAAAACCATTACTTTACATTCGTCATGTTGTTTGAATGTGGCAGCACCATTCCAGCATTAAGTTAATTGAAAGGAAAGTGCTTCTGGGCAAAGCAGTTTGATTTCTGTACCGACATCCAGATTGCAAACAACTTGCTGATTTATACCTCATTGGATCCAAATGTTTTTATGCTATCAAAAGATTTGTAAGTATACCTTTATTTTGAATGCTTGTTAAGGTGTAATTCATACTTAGTTCTATTAATGCAATGGAGAAAAACAGAAAAATATTTTCCTGGAAATAATAGCTTGGTGACTTTTTGCCTTAAAGCAGCCCTTTGGCAGTCTGACATCTCTAAGGAGGAAAAAGTAGGATATGCTGCAAGGAGACCCAAGAGATAAAACAGGTATGAGATTATGGCAGTTAGACACATCCAGTGATCCAGTGGTGAAAAGGATCTAAATCCTCAAAGTTCAGGGCAAATCTCACCTCTCCTATGTGTTTTTGTGGCAGAATGCTTCCCTTAAAAGAAGGGCTTAGTTCCTCTGTGAAAATTGTGATTTATAGGCAGAACAACCTGTCTCAAGTTTTCTATCTAGAAAGTAAAACTACTTTGATGAGGAAAAATAAAGAAACATCAGAAAGAGTTTCACTGTGTTTGTCATAGCAAAGGCTATTAAAGGCTATCCTTTTAAGCCATAATTTCATCTAAGCAGTGACTCATTTCAAAGTCTGACAGGTAGAGTGACTGGCATCAGGAAAGCAGTTTTGTTTTGGCTCCTAACTCCTAGATCTGCAATTAGTGCCCCAAGTGTTCAAAACGTGATAGTGGCACTATTGTTTAAGATGTATTAGATTTTCTCTTGGACCCCCTGCTTTCAAGGTACAGCTTGAAAGTAGTACCAACTCCGGTTTTAAAAGGGGGCTAGTTTCCAAAATTTAGTGCACAAGATCTGACTCAGCTGAAATTGATTACACTGGTTTTGGTTTTTGTATTTCAATGGCAGCAAACTCACACATGTAAAAATAGGCGAGGGAGATTGGTAGGTCTTTGCTCATTATTGGTCAGATGTTTCCTGGCTACATTTGGTTGTAGACAAGATAACACTTAAAATTCAGACACTCAGTGTAACTGAACATCTGTGTAGCCATTCTTTTAGGTGTTACAGGTCCTTCAGATCATGGAAGGTGACAGGAGCACTTTTGAATATCTTCTGAGAACTGCAGGAGCTCTTTCTCCAAGCTTCAGTATCCCTGTCATTTCACAACACTGACTTCCGCATGTTTATCAGTGCACATTTGAGAGTACTCAAGTGGGCTTATGTAGCTAATAGCTCCTTAGTTACTTGGGCTTGGTACCAAACCAAGCAAATCAGTGATAAGATTTCACTTCAGCAGACCTTGTATCATGAACTTTCAGTATGTAATGAAAAGAAGGTACCAAATCAAGGCAAGTTTTACTTCAAAAAAGCCAAGATATCTTCCCACTGAGATAAGTTTTCTTGCCAATTTCTGGCTCTCCAACTGTGGCCATCTTGACTAGGGAGCTATTTAAAGCAAGGATGCAGTGATTTTTTTTCGTCATGGCAAGACTTTTTCACTTCTCATAGATGCCTGAGCTGTTGGTGCTCAAGCTTTCCTTAAAAGGTATGTTCAGACAGAAATCAAAATCAGGACATTTCTGAAGGAAAGTGATAATTTGGAGGAACTGAAAGGAGAATTAAAATGGACACTGTTACTATAACTATGTGGGTTGTTTCTACTGCTCTTTATCTGATATATTCTATCCTAACTTAAGTCACAGCAGCCCTCCACATGGTCATTGCATCCAGTTGAATGCATATTGTCTCTATCACTCTGACACAGTTTATAACTGGTACAGAAGGAGCATCATAGGGGTGGTTCAGAAATTTGACCCAGATATGGCAGTCTCAGTTAAGATGAACACCGTTACTTTGGATCAGAAACTGTCCCTTGTCTGATCCCTTTGAGGCAGAACATGGGTGTGACATTATGTATGTTAGGAAGCACCTTGCATAAATGGTCCAGAGATTGCATCCAAAGCTGTTTAATGTTTATTGCAAAAACCTTGGACAAAACAATTTTAGTCTACTAAGAGCTAGAAGCAAACAGGATGTGCGTCAGTTGCTTATAAGCTGTGAAGCTAGGTCAACTTACTCAAGGTTAGCAAGGAATGGTGAGTAGTGGAACATCCACTGAAGGGGTTAGTTTGTGGCCATGGGGCTCACTTCTCAGCTGGACTGACTTGTACTGTTTTCCATGAAATTAATGAAGTCAAGACATACATATGCTTAATCTACCTGGATACAGATTTTTGACCCTTGTGCAATGTAGTATCTGTTTCACCTTTTTTAATTTTTTATAACATGAAGATGATAAATTTGGCCAGAGAATGAGCAACTTGGGTATTAGTTGATGTTCAGTTACAGCCTGAGCCACTCTGAAAAGGATGAAAGAAACTTTTCTTTGTGTTGTATCTGTGTCTATAAGAATTTGTCCTCAGAACATGAGGAAACTATGGCTAATTCCTGAGCTCAAGTCACTCACCTTTGCAGCCCCAGCCTGTGTGTAAATGAACGTTTCAAATAGCATTTTCATTATTTCCTAGATAATACTGGCTTCTGGAGAGTACTGGTCAGTCTCAGACCAATAGTTGCCATCCTTGATGAGGGAAGCTTCGGTTCTGTTTTCTAAGTTCACTGCAAGGTTGCATGCCTTGGAGTAAACACTGCTTCAACATTTATTATTGGTCTTACGATGAACAACCGATGTCTTTTTGACAATGAAGAGTTGATCTTTGCCAAAAACCTGCAGCAGTTAATAATCCAAGTTATGTAGGCAAGTGTAACTGCTAAGTGCCTAAACACCAGTAATAGAATTGAACTTGTTTGTTTAAAGGCATAAATATGCACATGCTTGATTTTAATTGGCATGCCTCATTTTTTCATGTCTGCCCTTGTTATAAGAAACAGCTTTACATTCTTCCATGCTTCCTTCCAACCCCTATTGTTCTTGTTTCCCTTTTCCCTGCCACCAGTCTTCCTATGGATCAGGCAGGTAATGCAGATGTCATTATCATCTACTCGCATCTCCTAGCCAGACTATGCCAAATCTTACAGATCATTTTGCATAACATCTTTAAGAGACCACCTTTCATCTGTACATCTCATATGCTTGTTCAGTTCCCTGCTCTATTATGCCTCAGTTTTTGCTCCTCAGCATATGACTACCAGGAACGAATCCATCAAATGCAGTATGTTTAGTCTCGTTCTTGCAGTCTCTCATGGTCTTTCTTCTCACTGATTCAAATAACCTTTCATACAGTATCCAAGTATTTACACACTCTTCCTGATTAGCCCAGAATGCCAGTCCATCTATGAGGATATTGGGGATATTGCCTTTGAGAAATTACTTTCAGAGCTTGCATTTCCTTGTGATGACACAAAAAATGTTTAATCTGCTTATGTGCTAAGGTGACTGCTAATTGATGTTAACTGAATGCTTTTGCTATGCTATTTCCTTCTGTCTTCTTGTTTATTGGCTAAAGTAAGATCTTTGAGAAAGAAAATGCTTTCTTCATTTTCTTTGGCTTTGTACAATGCCTAACACAATGGCTTTCTGATCCATGATTTAGGTCATAGGCACAGTTCCAAAAAGGGTAAGTACAACTAGTTTGTTCTAGTGATTACCTCTAATAGCATTGTTTATGTCTTGTCTTTTTTTATAGTTTTACTTGCAAGCAGTAACTTTTACATTCCTGTAAATTTCAAAGTCAAACCAATTCATATTCTGAGATTATAAAGTAAGAGCATCTCTAGCTAAAACCTTCCATAAACATTCAGGCCTACTGAACACAAAAAAAAAGGACACCAGCAATTTAAGCACGATTGCTGTTACTATTCCAAGGCAGTTTACTGTGTTAGGAGAAAAAGGGGAGGGGGAAATTCTCCATTTGCTCATGTTTTATAGTACCTTGTGTATAAACTGTTTTGCTGTTTCCCTGCAGGAAATGGTGAAAATTAATCCAAAGCATGTTGAACCCACTGGAGTGTTAGTTAGATGTGACATTTGTTTGTTTGTGCCTTTGATACAGAAGGAAGGTTGGGTGTTGTGTGGTTTTTTTGTAACAAAAATACACAAATCTGATTGCAAAGCCACAAAATTGGGAAATTGGCTTGAGGGCAGGTCTGGCCCCTGAAACTGCTTTTAAACCATGTTCTTAATTGACTGAATTTAAAGTTGACTTCTCCTTAAACAGCCTCATATAGATAACAAAGAGAAATAAAAAATTCATCGATGGTTGTTTGGGTTTTTTTCCAACTTTACTTGTAATTGATACTCCAGTCTTTGTTTGACGAGATAGGCATCACCAGAATAGTTACCTAGAAAATTATTTCTTAGTTTCTTATACACCAATTTTAGTGTGGACTCAAAAAATAGTGGCCTCTTTGCCAGAGGCAAATTGTAATCTGGCAGACACACAAGGCCCTAAAGACTTCAGAGGAGCTGAGCAGAATGGTCTCTGTATTGTACTTTAAAGCTTCCTGGAATAGCTTTGAGTCCAATGAGGACCTGTATTTTGGAAAGATCTGCCTCTTGATGCAGCAACAGAGGATGAAAGATTAGATGGTCACTGTATTCCCTATGTGAAGGCCTAATTTCTTTCTTTATCATAAGGACCTCAGCAATGTGCTGTTGGATTTGATAAACATGGGATTTACCTATATCAGGATGATGATGATGGTCTTTACTGTATCATCATAATTCTGTGCTGCTGGTGATTACATTCAGAGAAGGGGGAATTTTCAAGATACGGTAAGAAAAAAAGAGAAGCTGAGTATTATCTGCAAATCTTTTAAATTTCCTAAATCTGAATATTTTTTTTTAACCACTAATGGCCTGATTACTTTCGGGGGTGATTAATTAAGAGGAGGAGCTTTAGCATGTCTGTTGCCCCTCTGCTGCTGTGTGTTTTGTGTAAGGCAAATAATAAATGTACATGTGAAGAGATTGCCTTAGACCTACTTACACATTCATATGGATGTGCAGTTGAGATAAGTGTGCACAAAATTCAGGTGCAGAAAGCATTTGGATAAGTAGGATGGGGCCTCTGTTGCTGAAAGTTAGCAAGAGCTTTGACATCAGGCAGTGTAAATCAGCAGTGCATCACTGGTGACCCAGCCCATCCTGTCTTAACTCACAGATACCACTCTTTTAACTTCTGCTAACTAACTGGTTGGCCCAGTGAATAAGAAATCTCCTTCCTTCTGCCTTTGCAGGGTGGGGTTAGTCCCAGGCAGTGTCTGGGAGTCCCAGCTTCTCTGCAGGTCCAGCTGCTTAGCAACAACCCTTTGCACTGAAATTACCCTTTTTCAGCACTGTGAGGGTGTGCTTGCTCAGAGGAGTGACTGCACTGGATTAAACTAAAAATCCAGAGGACTCATCTCAGGTGCCCGTGGCCTTTGTGCATTAACATCTTGTATGCTGTTTCCAGTACCATTTGTCCTCAAGAAGGCTTGGAAGCCAAGAGCTGGCATGCTTTTTCAAGGTGTTCCTTTTGACTTCAATGTGGCCAGGCCCAAACTGAATTCAGTTGTCTTCCCACACAACAATGAAATAATATTTGATATCAATACAGACCACAGGTAGAGGTTTAGGGAAAAAGATGTACTAAAAGCAGAGCAGATGAAATGTTTGTCTTAGATCCGAGGCAGGCCACAGGATTCTTCTGCTGCTGCTGATAATTATACAAGTTAGGAACTTTTTTGACTGATAAAATGGTTTATTGGTACTGAGGACAAGGTAGGTTATAATCAGAAATCATCATAAAGCTCAGGGAGAAAAACAAATCAACGTATTCTACATTGCTATACATTGTCCAAGACTATGGTCTTTAAACTCATTATATATATATGTATTTTATATATACATATATATTGGTGGGTATTTATATATTATATATACATACCTATTGAGAGATAGACATGTACTTTTTTAAACAAAAGAAAAAACATGAGATAGTTTTCATCTTAAGAAAAATCTACCCTGATAGTTCTCCCTAAAGGAGTAGGCTCCACTTTCTTTTTGTCCCTTGGCATGAAAACTCACAGGTTTTATGTTAGACTTGCTTTGGAGGAAGCTGGATACTGAAGGAGCCTTGTTGAAAGGGACCTCAAATATCATCAAGTTCCAACCCCCCTGCCATGAGCAGGGACACCTCACACTAGACCAGGTGTACAAGGCCTCATCCAACCTGGCCTTGAACACCTCCAGGGAGGAGGCTTCCACAACCTCCCTGGGCAACCTATTCCAGCACCTTACTACCCTCATGGTGAAGAATTTTTTTCTCATGTCTAACCTAAATCTCCCCTCTTTCAGTTTAAAACTAATACCCCTTATCCTATCACTACCCTCTCTGGTGAAAAGACCTTCTCCATCTTTCCTGTAGGGCTCACTTCAGGTACCAGAAGATAAAAAAATAAGAGGAGCTACTGTTTGTATGTCTGTACACATAGTCGTTTTTATAATAAAAATACTAAGGAAGAGAATTGTCTGTTTTTAAAAATCTGAAACCCCTAATCTTTCATTTTTACATAATAGCTAGACTTGGATGTAGCTAATGTCATTTGGATGTTCAGTACAACATATGCTCTGAAAGTCCAGCCAACTATATTGATAAGATAACCCTATTTCTCTGCATACCATGGGTGCAGATTTTAATTTAACACTGTTAAGCCATGGGTGTGAAATGAGGAATCATGTGAGGCCTATTTAAAAAACCCAACCATAAAACATACATTAAGAATATACTAAGTCATACATTCGTAGAAGTGAAACATCTCCATGTTTACGTTTCTGTCATGCAGACAGTTCGCATGTATGTTTGGTTGTGGTATATGGTCTTCTATGAGAAAGTTACAAAGATCTGAATTATGTTACACAAAAATTGGGAGACAAGCTCTTGTGTTTTTACTTGTTGTGATTATGATCTGGTACATGGTACAGGTGACAGAACACCTTTATCCTAGACAAGTTGAGCTACAACTTTCAGTAGGTATCTCTAACTGCATGAAATAAATATTACTTTATGTATTTATTTTATTTGAGAAACGCATTATCATCTTTGATTGCTGAGGCAATATTTTATTAATCATTTTCTCCTGGAAGGAAAATAACATCTCACTAGTTGGTCAGGAAGTCATACAGTTCTGGAAACTGCATAAGACAGCCTGTAGGGACAAGAAAAGGACCTTTTAGAGAATTAGGAAAGTATAGATAGATTGTTAATAAAAGCCCAAATGTGCCAAACTTGCCCATTGGAGTAATTCAGTTTGCTTAAAGAGAAGGAACTATTAATGTGTCAGTATGAAGAGCCTAGTGAAAAAAGCAACAATTTTTAATTTCTTAAATTATTCGTCTCTGGGTAAGGATAATGTGTATTAGAGCATTTTAATTGTATTGTATTGTATTTTACTTTCAGACTAACAGCAAGGGTAAACAGCAGTTTTCAGGGTTATCGTGTAATGTCTCTGATTAAAGATTATTTACATGTTGGGTTTTTATTATTATTTTTATTTACTTCACAGACGTCACAAAATATCATAGGCTGGCATCTCTACAGTAGCTCGGAGCTGCTCTTTAAAATGTCCTTGACTTTAAATAAGTATATAGCCAGAATAGGCATATTCTTGGCTTCAATGTAATTTGCCTTAGTCCACTCTCTGACAAGGCTGTTTAGGAGGGAGGATGCCAGTGGTTTCCAAGAGGAAAATTTATACTGGGGGAAATTCAGTGTTTGACAGTAACATGAAAGGACATGAGAGGCAGGTATGAAGGCACCTACTACAAGGGATTTCAAATTTTAATTGGACTTTTGTTTGCTTCTGAAATACTAACAATTGGATAATTTATTATTAACTAAATAAAACCAGTAGAATCCTGGCATCTTTAGGCTTTGGGGAGGCTACTTATGAACTGTATTACTCTGATAGAGTCATGTTTTCTGCTTTGGCTGTATACCAGGAAGAGCCTGAATTTGGGAAGAGAAACATCAAAGGAGAGCAGACTCCTTCTCTGTTGCATTTCCTTGGCTTTTTACATGTTGCGGTTGGGGAATGGGGCAGCTAAAGTATTTATTTTATCCAGGGAAAAAAAAACCCAACAGTTTGACAATTCTATCTTAAATATAAAGAACCAGAACAGCCTCATTTCTGGCATCCCTATCCAATAAAGATACAGGGCAGAGTACCTTTACAGCTTTACCTATGTGGGCTTTCATATTCATAAGTTTTCATCTCTAAAATACACCATCAGCTTATGCATGGTGCCTCCCCTCTCACATCACATTTGGGACTGCAGGGCTTGACGGGTCTAACAGGTCTAAGACCTCTGTGTGAGCCTCCCAAGGCTCTCCTGGCTCTCTTCAATTCAAAACAGGTAGTCCTGAAGGTTAGACCCAATGTGATAAGCAATAATGAGCTTTTGTCCTGGTTTGAGCCAGGATGAAGCCAATTTTTCTTTTTACTGAGTTTTTTTTTCCTTCAGTAAGCTTTCTTGTAACTAGCAACAGTGTGTTCTGCTAGGCTGATAAGACAGTGGAATGTTTTTCTAACTACTGAGGCTTCAAGGCCGCACCTGCACTCTGCTGGCTCAGACACTATGGGGAGATCTGTGACCCCCCCGTAGGAGGCTGAGTTAGATGGACAGCAAAATTGGCCAAAGATATTCCATTCCATATATCTACGTAAGCTCAGAGGAAGGTCAGAGATCACAGAAGACAACTTCCTTTTTCTTCTCCCCTTCTCTTCCGTCCATGGCCGGTGTCCAGGGAGGACTCTGTTTATCCATCACCGTCGATCCTCAGGCTTGATCTCTCCTGACCCCCATAACTCTCTGCTTTCTCCAGCAGCAGCTCCGGGATTCCTCGGGACTCTTCCCAGTTCAGGGAAGTGCTGTGGGAGTTGCTGGGGTGGGGGGAGGCGAGAGGCTTTTGCCCATACCTGAATATATATCTGTATATAATTGTATATATTTTCTTGTATCATTCATTAGTGTTTTAATTAAAGCTGTGTAGTTTAGTTTTCAATCCAGCCAAGTCTCTCTCTTTTTCTCTCTCTCCTTCCCTACCTGGGTTGGGGGGAGAGGGGATCGAGAGCATTGTTGTCGGACCTGAGTCAAACTGTGACAGCTTTTTATTGCCCCATGATAGTGTCTGATTTCTTATTCTTCAGGTAATTGGTTGGTTTGTGATGGAGGTTGTGATGGTTTAAGAACTTCTTGGAAATGTGCCTCACTGCATTAGCAACTGAAACCAACCCAGGCTTAGCTGGGTTTCTTTCATACTTTTCAGTAGACTATTTTAGAGACCATTAAATATGAATTTAATTAATCCTTATTATTCCTTTGGGAGATAAAAGATTGTTAGCAGTCCTATTTTGCAGACAGGGAAACTGAGATAGATTCAGGCAACTCAATTCTGTGTGGTGAACCACTGATGGAGCAGAGATGATAGCGTAACACCTCCTGACTAATTCCTAGCCCTCTGCCTCGTCTCCAAACAATGTTACGTTTTACTGCCAGACATTCTGCATCTCCAAATCCGTTTATACTTAGGCCAGCTGTAAGTGCCTCAAGGCTCCAGGTACCACAAATTCTGCAGCCAAAAAATGAGACATAAATTAAAGACATCTGTCAAAATGTTAATTTAAAAGCCTTGCCACACATTACATAAGGAATCCAGGAGAGTGTGGGGCACAGGACTGGTTTCAGTGTGCCATTCATTTCTCTTGACCACACCAGTCTTTCTGCCTAGTTCCCTTACATTATTTCATTTCCCTCTCTCTTGCTGGAAAATCCCTGGCCCTGAGAGCCGTTTAGAGCAGGAGCCTTGCTGAGAACAGCCTCATTTACTGCATTTGTTCCCTGAAAACTATCCTTGTAAGCTGAGGCTGTGGAAGAAAAGAGCATACACAAGCCTGCAGCTGATGGCCGCGTCGTTAAATATGAAAAGGAAGGGAATGAGCTACAGTAAGACAGGGCGGCTTTAATTCTGATGCTTGTTAACTTTATGCTTGGTAAAGCAAGTACCTTTAATTTGAGATGTAAAGTGTCACTCCTTGAGGTTTTTTGTGTCCTTTCTGTTCTCAGAAAGCCAAAAGGAACCATGCTGCTTGCTATTGTAGCAACAACTTCCTACACAGGTGACAATCGCCCGTCCAAACCCGGGCCTCCGAGGCTATGGCACATGCTGTTTCAGCCCGTTAGGGGATTAACAACTGTAGCTGAAGGCGTAATAAGCCTTTTATCCTTTAGGCACCGTCTATTACAGGGCTATGCACATCACGTTTGAATGGTGCCCTATCTAGCGGGATTGAAAAAGAGACAAAGGAGGACTGGAGGGCAGGGGCGAGGGGGAAGAGTCCCCGGCAGCCTGGGACAGCCTGAGCCCCGCGTGATTTTGCTTCCTGAGTATTTTGGCTGATCATGGGGTTGATGCTCAGTCTGCAAGGAGGGGGGTTCCTCCTGAGGACGCCGTCCCTCGTTGCCTTTAAGCTGTATTTCCTTTTTATTGCACCTGCAAGCGGTACTCGGGAGCAGAGCACTAAATTTTGTGTACCGTGTGGATGTCAGCGAGTATCACAAAGGGTTTTGTATTCCAGTTAGGATGCTGGTTCGGCTTAGCAAACTGATGCAAGTGGGACGGAATAGCTCCGGGTTTGTTTTGCTCGCTCCAGGATGCAGAGCTGGGCTAAAAAACATGTTCATTTTAACTTCATTTCTCAGAGAAAAAAATGCTTCCCGTTATTAGTCTCTCCTCCTCTCTGAGAGAGGCTGTTTCGTTTTGTTGAAAAACAGACAGAAAAAGCCCTTTGTTTCTAAACTGTTGTTCCTCTACAGCTCATCCTGGCTGTAAATCTGAGTAGTGATTTAATAGATTTCGGGCCGTGCTTCTGATCGTGTCAGATGGACATGAAAACCTGCATTGTGCAGTTTTGTTCTGTTTATAACCTTGCCAGAAACATATACTGTTTCAGCGTAGGTAATGTTTTGTTAGATTCATAAGGCAGATCATGGGCAGATTATGGGTTGAGTTCATGTTGTATTTTGGATATTTCCATCCTTGGACCCAATTCTTAACTTCAGTAGAAAGTTTCGCCCTCCTGACTTTTCAGCCATCCACATACGGCAAAAATACATCTTTCAGCTGCCAAAATGCTGTCCCGGGTCTGCAGATCCCCTAGGTCATGGGCGGTTATTTGAAATACAATCGTTTAAGGAAACAGAGGGCAAGAGGTGCCAGGACAGGGCCGAGGGGCAGTTGCAGCCATACGGGTGTCAGCGAAGTGCAGAGCAATGCCACGTGCCAGAAAATACTGCAACTACCTCTTGGATTTTGTATAAGCAATTTTCCAGTCTGTTGTCTTCTGTCAAATGCAATGTTCTGAGACATTTAAATAAAATAAATATTGCCGTTGAGTTATATTTAGAGCCATGTGAAATTTCGCTAGTGAAACTCCCAGCCAGGCAAAACATGCTGGCTTTCAGGTTTCCGTACCACTTGAAGCTTCGTCTGGGTTTGTTGAAGGAGTTGCTTGTGAAATCTGCTGGGGAACATGGGCTGCTTTCCAAAGGAGGCCAGCAGAGGCTCTACTTGCAGCTACAGATGCCACTGGGGAGATTTGGGCAAGCTAGTTCTGGGTCCAGGTGATTTTAGTACTGGGGGGAAGAGAGTTGAGTTTCTCGCAGGTGGAAGGTCAGAAATACCCATGATGAGACAGGCTGCTGATGGAAATTGAAATTACGGTCTGCATAAACCTCCCACCCCTGCTCATTTTAATCACTGAGCTCACATTTGCCTATCTTCCCAGACATGTGTGGCTTACCTAATGAGGAAGGGTGTTGGTATAACGAGTCCCAGCATGTGGGGGCTGGCCGAGGAGAGCCAGGTCCATGGACATCCCTCGGGAGGTGGGATGGGAGCCTAGTGGGCTGATGGCGTGGTGGGACCCTGTGGCAAGTGGGCTGCCCTGGCCTGGCCTGGCTTCCCTCCCTGTCCTCCACTCATGCACAAGTCACTCCCAGCACACTGCTCTGCTCTGGGGGACACACTCTCACCCCAGGCTGTTCCCAGGGGCACCGTTTTGCCCCCTGGGGTGCCATCAGGTGGAGCAGGCCTCTTCGGTTGAATTTTGAGGCTCCTTGGGCAGGAAAGGTCTAAGTCTGTGCATCCCTTCTGCTTTGCAGAGGGCACTGCGGTTCATCAGGCAGGCAGCTGGGGCCACGGTCTCCCCAGCACACCTTGTGCCCAGCTTTTCCCTCAGTACAGAAATCCAGTCAGGTGGGTTTTGACAAAGCAGTGAGATCCATTCTCTCTGCCTTCTCCTGGTGTGATGGGGAGGGGAGGTGGAGCATGCCTTCTTCAATTCACTGTCTTTCCTCTTCAGAAAGAGTCCCTAAATAAATTCAAAATATACAAAGACTGCATTTTAAAATAGGTATTAATGAGGAAGCAGGCAGGTTTGTTCACCATAGTGGTGTTGTAGCTGTGAAGGTTATGTAATAAAATAGAATTTTAACCAGCAGTAAAATAATAATATACATTAGCTAAAAGCTTTTTTAATTATTATTATTTTTAACACAGTAGGACCCTTCTTTTGTTCATTTAAAAGTTAACCTTGTTTGGTAACATGCTAGGAAGGAGAACAGAAACCTTTCCTCTTCCAGAGGGTTGAGTTCTTTTGTGAGATATGATAGACAAAGCTGGCATCCTTTGTACAAGATATGTAAAGCCTGTCTCCAGACATTGTGACATTGCTACAGACAGAGTTTGTCATCCATAAATTTACAGCTTATTTCAGTCTATTCATAAATTGACTAAATTTTTTTTTTGAAAGAAAAAAATATATATAGGTGTATAAAATACCCAGTTACAGGTTGTGTTCTATTTAGCCCTTGATTGAAACGTATTGCTCCTCAGTATCTTTTAGCTATGAAAATTATAATATGGAACAGAGATTAGAATGAAATTATCATGGCTAGAAGGCATTTACTCAGTGGTGGCAGCCACATAAACCTGAGCCCTGAGAATGATGATAATGCATTAGGTTCTGCATGCCCGATATTATTGCTGTACATTATGTATGTTTCATTTATACTATTTCGCACACACCAGCAACGCTGACAGATAGGTAATTACTCTCTGCGCCAATGAACACTTATCAGCCCCGCCGCTGTTTATTGCTGGGATGAAGTGCGCTTGTCAGTCAAGGTCACTTGTTTGTGTGTCCTTTTTAATAGTTCTTTCACAGTTGTTGAACTTTGCAGGCAGCTCTTACAGCAGGCTTTCGGCAGGTTGCTTTACTACGTCGCCTGCCTTATCAAAGTCATTTGTATTTATCACTTTAATTGATAAACAACCGAGCTGTGGGAAGCAGAACTGGAGAGAGGAAGGAGCATATTTTGTTGGTCAGCTGATCCACGAGGGTGCTCGGTCATGGGTGACCTCAAAAGCAGCGTTTTGCGGAGACCCTTGGACCCTGCTGAGCCACCAGCGTAAGCCTGTGAAAGCTCTTGTGTTAAAGATAAATATTAATTTAATGGAGATGGATACCAATGTAATCTGCAGGCTGCTGTAGGGCTACGGCTGGTGGGTTTTGGTGGAATATTTGCCGTTTCTGAACAGGGCTCTTATTGTTTGCACCCTCAGGCCATGCACAGGGTAGACCAAGCCACTTTCTTTGCCTTCAAATCCAGGTTTCCTTTTCTGCAAGAAGCCTCCCAGAAACTGCATAAAATATGTTTTCCAGGCTATGTGTGTGGCTCTAAAATGTAAATTATTCTGTTTTTCAAAGTAATAGTATCAAAGGCATTATGGCAAGCCATAATTCATTGGTTGCAAAGAAAAAAAAATGCAAGATCTCTCTTTTTCTCTTTCTCTCTCTCTTTCTCTCTTTCTTTCTCTCTTTCTCTTTTTTCTCTTTCTTTCCTTCTGTCCTCTCTTTCTCTCTCTCTCTTCCTCTCTCCCTCTCTTTCTCTCTCTCTGTCTTTCTCTCTCTCTCTCTGTGTCTTTCTGTCTCTTTCTCTCTCTTTCTTTCTCTCTCTTTCTCTGTCTTTCTCTTTCTCTCTCTATCTTTCTCTCTCTTTCTCTCTCTCTCTCTTTCTCTCTCTTTCTCTCTTTCTCTTTCTTTCTCTCTCTCTTTCTCTCTCTCTCTCTTTTTCTTTCTCTCTTTCTCTCTCTCTTTCTCTCCTTCTCTCCCTCTCTCCCTTTTTTCCCTCCCTCCCTTCTCTCCCTTCCCTCTCTTCTCTCTTTTTCT